>NC_056745.1:1321011280-1321113780 GCF_019279795.1 Protopterus annectens | reverse complement strand
CAGTTGCCTTAAAGCACTGTTTGGGTAAGTGACTTGTTCAAGGCCACACAGTAAGCAAATGAAGGCTCTGTACCACAGGAAGTAGTCCTTTAACAGCTCACAGCTTTAATCCTCTGTGCTGACTGCCAGACAAAGACCATTTGGGACTGCAGTCCCCAAACTCAAAATACCTCTTCTTAACTGCTTCAACCACACTGGCCTTGAAAAACAAACTCTTGTCCTTCCACATATTAGAGGACTGGAAGTCATATGCCCTGATAATGATACCATGTTTTTTCTGTCATGCTACTCTTACATTTCTATATTAATAGACAAACAGTCAAAGAAGTGTTTATAAACTTTAACAACAAAACTGAATCAATAGCATAATGACACCTTGCTGAATATATAACACAGGCCTGTGTAAAACGTAATAAGTATAAATAATTAAGAAATTAATTACACAATTAACACATTGAAATAAGTAAAAATAGAACAGTACAAAGTAATAATGCTCACAGTGTGTACAAATCAAAATAAAAGACCCTTTTTTATTTATTTATTTTACATTTGTTAACCGGGACAGTCCGACTGGACCAGGTCCATTTACCGTGGAGGCCCGGGGAGAAAAGCTCCACATATATTAACAGAAATACTAGAATTTAATATATAGTAGAAACAAATGATAACACATTATAACAGCAAAAATCCAGCTAGTAAGACAGAAATGTAAAACAGAGGATACAACTCAACAGTTAAACAGACTAAACACATTTAGCAATAAGAGTCACGAAGTACATCATGATAAAAAGAAGTACCTACATTAAAAGAATAAAGAAAATATTGGACGTAAACAACTGTAGCATATACATTAGGCAAGTAAAAAAGCCTTTCAGCTTTCCACAGAGCATAAGCAGTGTTTTTAGGTTATGCATGGGCAAAGCCAGGTGCTTATGAGATGCGATTTTAAAGAGTTTTTGAAGTGAGAGGTGGTGGGGATAGAGGCCAATGATGGGGGGAGGTTGTTCCAGTTTTTAGCAACAGTGTGGGAGAATAGTGCTTTTCCAGCAGTGTTGTTGGCCCTAGGGATGCATAAAAGTGATTTGTCACTAGAGCGGAGTGTACGATTTTTTGCATAGTAGGTAAGTAGTTGACTTAGTGATGGGGTTTTATCAGGATACTTCAGAATGTTATAGGCAGTAACCAGTTGGTGGTAATTTAGTATTTAAGGAAATTCTAACCATTTTAAGTCCCTTAGAGCTAGACAATGATGTAATCTGAAGGTGGCGTTGTTAGTAAATTTAGCAATATTATTATAGCATGACTCAAGTTTGTCAAGGTCAAGTTTTTTGATATAGGTAAGAATTGGTGCAACATAAATTAGTGTGGACAAAAGGTGAGCTTGGGCTAGGATGATCCGTGCTTGATCTGAGGGGAAGTTTTTGTGTCTGTATAACAAGCCCATTTTTTGTGAACCTTTTTGATGGTTTGAGAGATATGGACATCAAAGAGAAGGTTTTTGTCAATCTCAACACCGAGGAGTTTGGTATGAGCAGTCGGAGAAAGGATAGTACCATTTCTGGAAATAATAGAAAAGGAAAGAGGAGCAGACTTTGATTTGTTGGGGGTAAATAAAAGGAATTTAGTTTTATTAGGGTTAAGGATGAGTTGGATATTTGTGATCCAACTTTCCACAGAACTAAAGGACTCCTGGTTCTGTTGTTGTTGTTGAATGAAAAGAGAGGGGGCTGAGCCAATTAAAGTCGAATCATCCACATACTGTATGAGAGTGGCATGCTGGGTAAAGGTAAGTAGATTGTTAGTGTAGATAGAAAAGAGAAGTGGGCCCAGTACTGAGCCTTGTGGTACATCTATGAAGGTTGAGAGTAGATGAGATAGTGCCACTTGCCATTGGACAGATTGTTGCCTATCAGCTAGATAGTTCTTGAACCAGTCAATAGTAGAAGGGACAAAGGGTAGGGATCCTAGTGAAACTAATAGTAGGGGGTGTGAAACCATATCAAATACTTTGGATAGATCCAAAAATACAGCAGATGTATACTTATAGTTGTTTCTGTGTTGGTTTACTAGATTAACGCCTATAATATTTATACTTCCATGTTATAGCTAAAACTTAAGAAAACCTAGGGTCAACATTATTTTTCACATTTTTTACTTTTCTTTACTCACATTTGTTGAGTGTGGAGCTGAGGTCATCTAAAGTTCATTCACAATCTAGACCAAAATGGTAATTTAGTATTATCATTTAGGCATAGACAGAATATATTACAGTATCATAAAGTATATTCAGCAATATCATTTAGAAAGATACATGTGACAAGATTTTGTTGGAAAACATATTTAAGTAGGCATGCAGCAGCAGCCAAACCCCTACTTCTTTAAGAAAATTCTTCCATGAATGAAATTTGTATTAAAGAGTCATACAATAAGTACTAGACTGCTTGATTCAAGGTACTGTATGTAGTGAACTTATATATGACATTTCACACTGTAAATGTCCAAAATACATTGTCAGAGGTGTGATTATATCTTGTAGAGAGAAGAAATTCACACCTCTGACAATGTATTTTGGACATCCATAGTGTGAAATGTTATATATAAGTTCACTACATAATAGTACCATAAATACTGTTGGAAAAAATTGAAATAGGCTTCTTCAGCAAGATAGTTTTGTTGATTCAGTGGCTTTCATTAGTGATTATTGAAGGGGAAACCTTCTATAACACCATACATAAACACCAGAGATGTCTGTCATCTCTGGAATCTAAATTGTCTTTCAACCACAAGATGCTTCCGCAAGAATAAAGGATCTGTAAAAATGGACATTGATTGTCTGTCTAAGCTTAGAAATCCTAGTGGAAGAACATAAAAATTTGGATGATCTTTAAAATACTGAGGAATAAATGCACAGGTATCAGTAGATCCACAATATATCCCATATAGAAAAATGAGAAGCGTCTTTGGGAAAATAGAGCTTATATCTGTACCACAGCCAACACGCACATATCTATCTATATGTATTTATATATATATATATATATATATATGTAGATAGATAAATATATACCTATAAAGTGCTTAGCCCTAAGCTATCAAACACAAATGTGGCAACACAAGTGGCTTCTGTATATAAAACTCTTATAAAAGGCCCAAATTCAGTAGCTAAAATACAAATTGTATTAATTGCAGAGAAACAATAAACAAGCAGCACATTCTTTCTTGGTAGAATAATTAGGTTTAAATACACTAAGAAAGTCACATGATGCATGTGACATGATGATTAAAAAGGCTTGTATGAATTACTGCCTTGGGTTATGACCAACACCCTTATAACCAGCAGCTGTCAAATTGAAACAAGTTTTACACTGCCAGCTACAGAACATGGCTATAATTATTCACTATCCAAGATTTCACCATCACAGTGTGAGATCAGTGCTTTATAATACAAACTTATCAGAAGTAGCTGAAGCTTAACATACTATTCTGTTTTCATACACATGATATTACAATGTCTCCCAGGAAGAGCTACTGATATTTCTCCACTGACAGCCCCCTTTTTCTATATTCATGGTACTCTGCCAAAAGTGAGTCTGATAGGAAGATTACACCAACTGACCACTCTTCCAATGAGCCCACCAACATCGAAATTTAATAGCTGATGGCCAAACTTTCAATAGGATTGGATACAAATATTCATAAATTCATAGGTTGTTACTAGGCTAATGACAGCAAGGGGCCCTTACAAGGCTAGCCACACACCCCAAACCAATTTGGATCCTGAGTATCATGGGCATCTGTACTGGGGACAGGCATATTCATAGGTATATAATTAAGGGAATTGCTGGGGGGTGTTACTTATGATAATACTTTTCTTATTGATGGCCTCTGTTTTACATGAATGAGGAGCCTATTTCATAGCACAAGGATCCTTTGGGTCACATAACTGTCTGTCCAGCACTTTCTGTTTATGTCGCAAGTGAAGGTCAGATTCCTGGATGTAGTGTTTCTGGTGCTGTGTGTTTTGCACATGTGCAACAGCTCCATTAAGGATGGGTCTGCTTGAAATTGCTGATAAAGAAAGGGATAAGACAAACTGAACATATATATATATATATATATATATATATATATATATATCAAGTAGCACTATTGTATATTTTGTATATAGTTAGTAGTTTTAGGTTTTATTTCATTTTTTCTTGTTTGTGATGATCTCTTGATTATTATTGTTCATTTCAATCCTGCAAATGTATGTGATTTGTTTATATTGCAGAAATTAATAAAATTTCTATTGAAAAAAAAAAGATGGTTCTGAGGAAGTCCTGTAAGCCAGGCAAATATTCCCTCTCAGCAGCCTGCAGGAGACTGAATATAGAGACAAAGCCATTAGGCTATCAGTGTAAAGCAGGGTATTCATGCCCTGAATTCTCACGAGAAACCCTTGTGTGCATTCTATCACAAGTGTCTGCTTAGGTACATGCCAAAGTGGGCATTTTACTCAATGATAGATCTGATAAGGGCTGAACAGAGTGGTACCATAACTTCTTTGGACCTGGATGCCATACTCTTACCTATAAGTGTGGTGGCATAGAATGATTTTCTTTCTGTCTTAGGTGTTGAGTAAAGGTCAGATTGATGTTTAAATTTGTTCCCAGATCCTTTATTATTGGGTTAACTCTTGTGGGTGTTTTATTGATAGAATAATTCATTATGAGTTGGCAGTTTCTTAAAGGGCATTATAATACATTTTTGGCATTGAGTTTTAGGTCATGGCTTTGGTACCAGTCATTTGCCTGTATTAAACATTCTTGCATTATTTTGGCATCTTTGTGGAATTTATAATCATTGCAAATTTGCAGACATCTGTAAACTTGGTGAGTCAGAGACCTTGAACATTAGCTTTGAATTCTTAGCCAAGTAAAAATATACAGTATGCACTTTCACTCTCATTGGTTGCCTTGGTGACCCTCTCAAAGACATCTATTTGGTTAAGTAGGCATGACCTTCCCTGAACAAAGCCAAATTGAGATAGGTCCACTGTCTGTAGGTTGCCAGTGTCCTTGTTTCTCATTTCCATGATAATTCATTCCATGACTTTGCATATCATGCTTGTTAGATTGATGGGTCTGTAGTTTCCTAAGTCAGTTAATGGTCCAGTCCTGTGAAGCAGAATGACTGCTGCAGTCCTCTGTTCACCTAAAACATAGTCTATTTTGAGGCTGTAGTTGAAGAGTGCCTCAAGTGGTCCTGATAAGTCATGTTTTAGACTGTTCAAGAGGCAACTAAGGATGTTGTTGGGACCCATTTGAGGCAGTGTTCTTGGCATTAATGAGTACTGTCAGCACACGGTCCTTGCTAATAGTTGGGTGAAGCATGCTCGAGGTAATTTCACCTGAAGGAGCTGGGGGGAGTAATGGGAGAAGTTTGGGTTGAATTTATCAGCCAGTAGATTTGTTATGTCATCCTGATAGGTGAAGGTGGTACCATTCACCATCAGTTCAGCATACTACTGTGTGTTACCTTTAAGGTTCCAGACATAGCTAAAGAAGGCTTTGTGATTGTCCTTAGCCGGCAGGGCCATCCTAACCTCGTAGTTGGCCTTGTTGGACGTAATTAGACCTCTTAGTTTCTTTTTTTAGTTGTATAAGTGAGCACTTGTCTTTAAGGGAATTGCCCATCCTGATTTTGGTTATGAGTTTTTTATGTTATTATATACCCTGTTTAAATGAGGATTCCACCAGTGGAGTTTGCTGTTAGTGTTTGTTTTGGGTATAGTTGTCTGTGCAACCATTCACATGTTTTTGTAGGGATTCAGTGAATAATTCTGAATAGGTAGCTGTGGTCTTGGGGTTAGGGGAACCTTGAATTTTGACAAGCTGTCACTTAATATGATGTAGTTTGCCTTGGAATAGTTCCTGACTGCTACTGGTTTAGCTGTGTTTTGCAGGTTGATTTGTATTTTAAAGGCGACAGCTTTGTGATCCAACCTCACTAGCAGGGATGTAATATTGTGAGTGAGGAGTGTGGTTTGGTACAATACTCTCACAAATCGGTGAGCACCAGATCCAGTAAGTTTGACCCTCTAGTTGGAACATGCACTATTTGTTCCAGGGTGTTTGTGTTAATAAAGTCCAGAAAGCATTGTGCCTGTGAGTCTGAGGCAGTGTAAATTTCCCAGTAACCTATGTAGGCATAGTAAAAGTCACTTATGAATGCGGTGTTTGTTTGAATTTTGAGTGCCTCCAGCAGGTTAAGAGTCATGGGACTCCATGGGCATAGATGGTAAGGTGTAGCTAGCTATGATATGGTAAGGGACATTATCTGTGGTGACCAGGACATGGATGAGCTCCATCATATCCTATTTAACCAAACTGGAGGAATGTTTATTGCTAACATAGATCTGGATGTCTTCACTTTTGGCTCAAGTCTGTTCTGTTGTTGGTCTAAATGTATGGAAGGCAATGAAGCCTTGCAGTGCAGGAGTACCTTCAATGACTTTAAACCAAGTCTTGGTCACACCACAGATGTCTACATTATCTAGACTGAGGATGGCTTGAAGGGTGTGGAGGTTTTTGTTTGGGATCCTACCACTGAAGAGTAACACCTTAAGGGTACTTTTTTACTATGTTGATAGTTTTGTGCTTATGGCAGTGCCTAAAAAAGGCTTCAAGGGGTGGATAAAGCTTTATTCAATATCCAAAAGCCTAGGGAGGACAGGTGCAGCCTATCCTTGGCATAGCAACATGGTCTGTTGACCATGTCCTCCCATGCTGACATATATTGGATTCTCCTGGAGTGGCACCAAAAACAAGCAAATTATTAAGTGTCATCAGCCTTGGCGAAGATAGAATGCTGTTCAATGCAAGTTTCATACTTGTTTGTGACACATATTCTGAGGGATCCATTATGTCTGTTTTCATTTAGTCCAGTGCAGTATGTCTGATGTTATTTACACCCACATGGAATATAATAGAATCATTCTAGTACCTTGGGTGCAGTGACTTGAGTGGACACATGTTATTGAGGATCCTGACTACAAATAGGCAATTAACTGTTATCTTCTCCTTGTCTAACCTGGTGAATGGGGCATATCTGTGTAACAGAATGGAGTACCCAATGACATAGGGTATCAGGCAAGGTATATGCTTTTCTTATGGACTTTGCTGTTAGTGGACCATTGGGTGCGTGCTTATGTCCTATGTTTGGTGTTGCTTTGGTGTGTGTTTTAGTGACCACTGAGGGGCAGTGTTGCCATTACATGGCTTTGGAGGTCTTTGAGATCTGGGAGGGTTTTTTAAGCATCTCAGCATAAAACATTCTGTGTATGGTAAGCAGTATGTATGAGGGATGTAATGTGGGTATTCTTGACAACCTAATTTGTATGCTAGATTTTTGCCTCCAAGAGTGTTGTGTATTTAAATCTTTTGCATATTATGTTATTTTCTTTCATGGTTAACCTGCTGTCTGAGGACACGAGGCAATAGCTACATTGTCTTAGGATGCCAAACTCTACCAAGCTGTCCAAAGAAACATTAGGAAATTGCATATCCATGTTGCCTGACCCTGTAGTAGTATGGTCTGTTTAGTATTAAGGATTGTGTTTTACCAGGGGTCTCCTCAGGTAGTTTCTGGGGTTAAGGGCAAGATGTTATATAGTGTTAGGATATTGTAGTATAGCTGCTGTCAGATTAATTCTGCATAATGCCATGCTATTTAACAGGTTTTGGACCTAAACCTAAGTTTATAGGTAAATTTTACTGTCTAAGTATTTGATGCTATACAAGGTACTGCTAACCACCACTGTAAAGTTGGCAGCTCTACACAAACTCATCTAATTTATAGCAGAGGGAAAAAAAACTTGAAAATGGACTCCTATATCCTCTAACCAATAAACTACTACACATGTGCTTCCCAGCTCAAACCGACCAATTAAACACTATCTTCCACAAGATGCATGATCCTGAAATTTCTTAATCTAAAGGTACAGGAAAAGTAGCTCTCAAGTGCACATTAAACAACAAATAACTACCAAACAGCTAAATCCCTGGCTAATTTGCCCTTCTGCAAGGAGATTTGGAAGCAAACCGAGCTAGAAAAGCCAACAAACATAGAAATGACCATTTTTGCCACAAAATTAAATACATGATTTAAAAATTTCTCAAAAACAGTAGTGATCAATGTATAAAGTACAAGTGCAGTAAATCAAGAAATTATTCTTATCTTAACCTTGATGTTCTACATGCATTTGAAGCACTTAAAATGCATTACTAAGCTGTGTTGAAGTGAGTACAGGGCCTTGCAAACTTGCCTAATTTATAGCAGAGAAGAAAAACTTGAAACCAACTCCTATGTCCTCTATGCAATAAACGACCATATTTGGAGCTCCTGGAGTGCTTCCCAGCTCATAGAGATCAGGTAAACACTTTCTATCACAAGATGGATGATGCTGGAATTTCTTAATGTAAAAGCACAGGAAAAGTAGCTCTCAACAGCAAACAGCTACCGAACAACTAAGTGCCTGGCTAATTGACCCTTCTGCCAATGCAGTCTGGAAGCAAACAAAACTACAAAATCCAACAAACAAGGATATCCTTAACTTATAAAACATCAGCCACAAACAATTACAAATGGACAAATGAAAACTCTTTACTTATAAATAAAAACACCAGATGATGTATACAAGACAGTACTGGAGTTACACTGGAAAAAGGAAAAAAAAGAAAATGTTTCATGTGGATAGACTGATGACAGAAAAAATATAACTTGAGTTATTGTTGTTATTTTCAGCTGCATATTGCAGATGACTGAAATTTCAGGATGAAAATAAGCATAGCAAATCTTTGATTCAAGAACCATTTTTTAAAATATTCTTGTCAGTTTAGAATTCTTTAAGTCCAAATAACAGCCCTGGGCAGCAGCAGCTGTCATTCACTGTGTTATACAGGGTCTATATGATATGAGCGAATTGCACAAATTGCAAACGCTCATAATATTGAACGTACTGGACCTCGAAGTGCTTTTTCTGAGATCACGGTACAGTGAAGAATGGGATATTTGCCCTTTACTCACTGTAGTGCAATCTCGGAGTTGGAATATATATTTAGCAGGGGGTGTGGGGGGTGCAGCCCCCCCCCAATAGGAAGTTTGAGGTCTGGTATGTTCGATATTATGAGCGTTCACAATTTGTGTGATTTGCTTATATGATATAGACCCTGTTCCACAGTGGTTGGAGAGATTTCCAAATCCAAATAGCAATATTAAACTAAAGATCAGAAAAGGACAGAAACAGCTCTGATTCAGTGTAGTCCAGTGAGGTTAGGTAGATTTAAAACCCAAATAGACTGTCTTTATTTATAAGATCAGCCACTAAAATGCATATGTAGTGGTGTGGTAGTTGATCTTGTAAGGATGGCAATAGTAACTATTCCATATTAAAGTAAACAATTTCATGTTATTTATGAATGGAATCACAAATTTTATACATTTAGTGAAATACAAATCTATTTACATTTTAAAATGCAAGAAAACTTATGTCATCTGGCATAGGGCTATGTTCAAGGCAGACAAGGATCACATAATGAGTAGGCTCTAGCTTTGTGCCCATGTAAGTCTATGGCAATTGGAAATGGTGCTGAAGTGGTTCTGTTTTCTTTACAGAAAGCCTTAGATTCTATTGAATTGTCCTTCTTATGCTATGCAAGTAATTTATAACAAAGGTTACAGCACTGCATTATAAATCTGCTTTTGAAATCCTGATTGATAGAAGTGCTTCTAGGGCATGAATGATTTATTCAGGCATGAAGCAAGACTGTCACCAATTCCAACAGAAGACTTACAAAGCCTTTAAAAAAATCCCAAGGAAGGGAATTGAGATGGACTTCTTGAGATGACTGCTGCTAATTATTTTTTGAATAGGATCCAAAAATAGTATTTGGGTTAAAATGCACATAATTCTAAACTATATTTGATTAGGCACTGGTAGAGGGCTGATCTCAAGCCACCCTGTTATAGGACAGGAATTTCCCAATAATCTAGACATAGAAGAGAGATAATTTGGATTCACTGTTAACAGAAACCTACTCAGTTTAAGATGTAAAATATTTGTGTAACCTGCCATTGTTGTTTTAAAATTCATCACTTAAGCACGAAAAATAAATGGAATAAAATGATACTGTTTTACCTTTTTCCATCTCATATGACCATTTACAACTCTAGGGTGTTGAGGATTTGAAAGTCAATTTAGTACCATTTGTGGAATGAAAGAGAGATGATGAACATGGGGCATATGCCTGTCATGTTTGGAGAATGAGGCTTACCCCATTTCCTTATTCAGTTGCTTTAAATATAATTCAACATGACAGAACATATAACAAACATAAACAAGAACTGAGACTAGACATATAATGAGTAGAACAAATCGAGTGTTATTCCTCCTGAGTCAAAGATTGGAAGATAGTGGTGTACTATGTTGAGAAGGAGGCAATATTTGTTTATAGAAAGATCCTAGAATTACGTGGTTTTAGAGGCAGATGTCACAAAGAGGATGTTATACTATGGAGAAAGGGCTGCAATGTTAGTACAAAGGAAGATGCTAGGATTAGGGGCTTATACATAGTAAAGAAACAGCAATACGGATGAATAACAAGACTCTAGAACTGAAGTATAGATGTGTGAATGTATTTTGAGGGAATTTTAAAATATCAAATGGGACTTAATACTCTTTGAGATTATAGTATTAAAATGCAACTCGCCCAACAGCAATGGCTCAGTTATCAGCAGCATAAATGTGTCTTAAGGAGCATGAACAAGACAAAAACTAATCTAAGGAAGAAAACTACACAGAATGACAGAAATGGAAGTGTAATCCAAAATCAGGGGTATTACCATCTGCACTGATTAATGGAAAGTTAAGAGTGTGGCAATATGTAAGGAATTAGAAAATAGATGGCATAAATTGAAGGGGTGAAACGTGATGGATAACTACAGGGACAAAATCTGGGACAGTACATCGGCTATGAAGAAACAGAGCAACATCTGGGATTAGTGCATGCATAATTTGCATAGATGATGTCTGACCCCCTAGAAAATTATTTAGATGGATGTAGTATGTGTTTTGGATATGTCATTACTGTTCTAGATATCGTGGTATGTTAATGACTGGTCTGTGAATCCAGACAAGAAAGACACAAGCACCAAAAGTATTGGAGGAAATAATAAAGCAGCACAATTCTCTTTTGAAATCTCTTTAAGACCAAAGGATCAACAGCCAAGTTGGGGAAGAAAGGAATTACAACTTAAGTTACTCTTAAAGACAAAATATTCCAGAAATCCATGATAGCCCTGGAAAACTACAGCTGAAGAACCATATAGTGAACATGTAATTTGGCCAGTATTCTATGAAGGAACATTTTACTTTCCAGGAGTTTCTTTGAGTTTCTTTGAATTATCCCTATATTGTGAATTTATGTCCTATTTGGAAGGGATTACTACTAGATATAAGAGCTGGGCTGCGTAAGTCTGTCTTTTTTATAATAATTATCATATAACATATATTAAGCTATTCCAGGATATGTAACTAATAGTGTTGTTATAAGAATTTCAAGTGACTTTTTACTATTTGTATTTTCTACTATTGCTACAATCTGACTAAATGAATGGAGATTATTCTGTCTCATGGTATTCAATTAAGTCAATATATATATACATATATATATATATATATATATATATATATATATATATATATATATATATATATATATATATATATATATATATATATATATATTCCAATATATAATATCAGGTTTATGTCATCCATTGTAAAGCTTTGATTCTGCAGCATTTTATCTTGAAAGATTGCTGTCATCAAGTCAAACTTTTTATTGTTTTATTTATTTTGAAGTTTTTTAATTGATTTTTTTTTGTGTTGTGTACATCTCATTTTTCTGAATAGTGCCTAAATGGGTTCATCTGTCTTTGTGTATTTCGGCAGTTAACATACATTTAAAAATAAATAAATAATCAAAAGTACTATTAAGCAACAATTTACATGCAACATCTGCTGAAATCACTAATGACCCATACTTATTCTATGTAATTACTTGAAAATAACTGTCCAATTTCAAAAGTACTAACTTCAAGCAAGTCCATTGTGTCAACCATTTCCTTTTTTATTATTTTTTATTGTATTGCCTATTTCTTTCCATTTTAAATAACTGTGCATTAAGTATTGAGCCAAATGTGGGTGTCCATATTAAAGGATGTTGTTTTCAAGCATGTAACTCATCAAATACAAACCTATCTGAATTCTAGTTATGTTAAACTATTTTCAGTGCTTTTCAGTAGCTGAAATTTGCATAAGGTACACATGAATGAATTGTGAATAGTATGGGTAATCACTATATACATTACAGAATATTTAAGTGTAGAATAACATGTTCCAAATAAACATTTATCAAGTGTTATCTTCTGTTATACTACATTAAAATGAGATGGAAATGTTTTATGTCATAATATGAAAATAAATACTGTTTAATCTCTAGGTAAATCATTAAGTAAGGGAATAGTGTTAATGCTGATAATTACATTCATTTAATTGCAGACATTCTTTTTGTTTTGGTTTATACGATTTTGCTGAACCTAAACAAATAACTGCAACAGAACAAAACATAAAGTTAACAACTTAAAGAGCAATAATTGTTTGTTTTGACATAATCTTATATGCAAAAAACAAAAATTTGAGTATGTATCTCTCAGTGACAGCAATTTTCTAGTAATGCTTACTATTTCATTTTTCTGTGTTAGAAATAAATTGACCCTAAATTATTTAAAGGTAACAAAGACACTCTTCCTAACACAGTATGGCTACAAATTCCACAGTTTTAGGCCCAGGACTGTGAGAGTTTGAACAATATACGAACTCTCAAAACAAAAACCAACTTGCGAAAAATTGCACCAGGATAACACGCTCATGCAACAACTCCCACTTTAATAACTTTAAACGCACTTTAAAAACGTTTTTGTCTTACTGTATAGTAAAACTTCTTCAGAAGAATATTTAAACATACACAAAAATCAGCCTTTAAATAAACTTTCAGTTAGAAAGCAGATTAGACTAAATGCATATGTTTTTCCCGGCATTAATGATAAATGTTCTATCATGTGTTTGTTAAAATTGAGAAATTTAGATAGGTAGAAGTAAAATAAAGTGTTTGGGCATTAATTTTGTATATCAATTTAAGAAGTTTTTAATAATAGATACATTTTTATGATCAAGTTTAAATAATAGTATAACAGTGTATATTAGCTCATAGGGCATTTGCTTAAAATGTGTTATTTTTAAGATGTTTAATTGTAAGCACATTAATATAGGATAAAGGTAATTTAGTGTGGTGCTTGGTGAAAAAGAGCATGCTTAAATTTAAGATAAATTTAAGATACACATATCCTTTTTTGATACATTGTATTCATATTTACATGTAGTTTAGGCATAGAAAGTATATCAATTTATGCAGTTATATATTTATTTATTCATGTAACAATGATTTTCTATTGTTTTTAATTGGGTAGTTTTTTAACCAAATTTGATGTAGCTCAATGTTTTTTGAATCCATTTATATGCAAGTTTTAGTATGTCACACCAATATTGAAATTTAATTAGGTCTGTGAAAAACAGGTTATTATTGCTTTAAGAAGGTGTGTTACATATTGAGGCATTTTGGTGCCAAATTTAATTGAAAGTTTATTTAAAGGCTGACTTTTGTGTATGTTTAAATATTCTTCTGAAGAAGTTTTACTATTCAGTAAGACGAAAAACGTTTTTAAAGTGCGTTTAAAGTTATTAAAGCGGGAGTTGTTGCATGAGCGTGTTATCCTGGTGCATTTTTTCGAGAGTTTGAACAATGGCTTTCAAATTGTGGAACTGTCTGTGAAGAAATAATGCTTATTTAGAGTAAATTCTTAGGTAGTAAGGAGTTTTATGTCTCAGCAAATTGGAAAGAGGGGAATGAGCCAACATCAACAACTTCATTATTAATGTTCATAGGAGAATATTGGAGTACTTCTTTATTCGAAATGAGCTGGCATCACATAAAGTGGCACAACCTATATCCTTTTGGGGAGAAAGTAAAATAAATCACTCAGCTCTGTTACAGAGAAATTAAAGGTAACACAGCTTCACACAATCGATAGCAGACTGTCTTTGTACCTAAGCATACAAAATACTCCTTTTCATTAGCTGATCTGGCCATGTTAATGATCCCAGAGGACATACAGCTCCAGAAAATATTTTTTTCAGATTTAAGTTGCTTAAAGCTGAATCCCTTAAAATGCATTTTGTTTGTCTTCCTTTCCTTACTGATGGGGTAGATTGCTTTTGCAGACCATGTTAAGAGGAGATAGACAGCAGACTAAGATGTTCAAAGTGTAGTATCATATATCTTACTATATGCTTTTTTCCAAGCCCTCCCTCCCTTTGGAATGTTAGTCTATATCACAAGGTGGACATGCATAGTATTACAAAGAAATGCCAAATTATGAAGTAAAATGTTCCTCATTTTATTTGCCTATCATTTTTCACAGTAGCCATTAGACATGACAGCTTCGGTAACACAGCTGGGGTCATGTTCTAAAAATATGCCATCAACATGACTTCTTCCTCCCCTGGAAGAAGTCATCAGTTGTCTTCCTCTATTGTTGGTTATTCTGACAACCAGGCTACAAATTGAATCTGGCCCATCTTGGTCATAATCATGGCTCCACCATTCTGTTTGGCATGTCAGACTGCTTTGTCATAGTTTTCAAGGTGGCATTTGTTTATGTGCTGTTTATTCACTCTTAATGGGAGCAAATTGATTTAAGTTTGAAGTATGTTTTATAAAATCTCCACAACTATGACATCAGAAAGAGTGAGACAGGTGTCTATGTTTTAGTGATCATTCCTTCACTGAAGTACAATTACCTTGACTGAGAATAAGGTAAGGGGGTACAGAGACAATCCCCACATTGTGAGTAAAAGGACTTGATCCACAGTAAATATGATTTTTATATGTTTGATATTATAGTGCATTTTCTCAGTTACTATACAGCTATGAGTACATGTATTATACCAATGTATGTACTTTAGTATTGGGTATTTTTTTACCAGGCATTTGTGTGTAAAGCATATTGTCTTGAAGAATCACAGTAGCCCATATTTTACCCTGAAGTAGAGGACATATAACCTATAAATAGCAATGTCATCTGTATACTAAATAGACACTAGAAGGAAGGTTTCTGGCAAATAGTAAAAAAGATTGAGAAAGGAAGATGTCTAAAGATGAAGCCTTGATGGAACTCCAGAGTTTACATTGCCTACAGAAGATGGAATTATCCCAGTTTGACTTGAAAATAATATCTTCCAGATTGATGGTTTTAAAATCAGCTAATAACATGTATGCAAAACGAAAGAGATTCACAGATTCAAATTTTCTTTTGCAATTTTCCAAATTAATTGCTTTGGTAAGGTCAATAAATAATGCCTTAATAAGGGACTCACAAATCCACAGCAGAAGTAATTGAGTTTGAAAGGTTTCATAAAGATGTCTGAGTGCTTCTTTTAAAAGAGATGTTGCCAGCATATCTTAAATGAAGACCAAACATATTAACTATTTAGTGTTTTACGCATATTATAATTTATCATGCAATTTGGCCATGATATGCAAAAGGGATATATACTAAGAAATGTAAGGAACATTTGTTTGAAAGGCAAAAGTCAGACCTTGTCCCAAAAGGAGTAAGATATGTTTTGAGTGCATTTTGTACATTTTCATGCAGCATTACTAATAGAACCACCTTGATCAGAAAAAAAAAACTAAACCAACTTTCAAGTAAAATCACCTTTCTAAAGTGAAAAATATGAAAGAGAAGGTCTGTGGCATAAACATAAGATTCATCTCAAGTTCCTGTTTAAATCAGTAGGAAAGAAGTGTTCTACAGAAAATGATAAATCAGGAACGGGAAGTTTAACTCCACTAACAATATTATTAATTAATTGCCAGAACCATTATATATTAGATAGGAGTTTGGATTTTGCTTCTCATTGCAAACTATTTGTTTTGTCTTCTAATGGCCTTTTTAGTTTCACTCCTTAGAGAAATGAATTGAGTTCTATCTCAAAGGAGGAGAAATTATTGTAGAAAGGAAAAAAGTCATTCATTACTTCTGTATGTGATGATGCATTTTATTTATCTATGTCTCTCTATTACTTCTTCTTCTTTGATAATGGGAGAAATTAGTTTATTCTCAAAACTCAAATCATGTTAGAGAGCAGGAACGCAGCATGTTCAGCTAAGAAACATTGGAATTAAGTTATTGTCCAGGTTTATGTAGTTTTCCTCTCCATTTGTTTGTATTACTGAGATTTAACTAGTACCCTTGGCCTCCTTTTTTTTACTCAAAAATGTCTAAAAATGAACAAATAATAAAATTTCAGTTAATGCAATAATATGACACTATAACCAAATAGTGTCACAATAGGAAAAATAAGTAGAACTATGTATAATATATACAGAGGCCTGAAAAGTATCAATAATACTCAGAGCTCCAACAAAAAGTACTCTTTTCTTTTTTTCCTTTTTCTTTTCTCTTCATTTTAGTTTATGATTTTACTTCATTAAACAGAATTGGAATTCTTTAAATAAAAGTCAATAAGAGAAGATACTTTTTTCCAAAGATTATTTTATAATGACTTGAGATGAATCCTAAGTTCTTTTATTCTAGTTTCTCTGAAGACTGTTTCTTTCAAAGATGACAGAAATTTTTCAAATGATGGCGAGTTGGTTGATTTCCATTTCCTGGTAATGCATTTAGGTTGGATCATTATAAATAAAGATTAACACTATTCAAAACACAATTATCATAAAAATTAAAAATTAAATAAAACTAGATGCTTAGAAAGAGAAAAAGAATTTGAAAATAAAGCTTTCAAAAATTTGTTTATATTACTCCAAAGTAAGTTTAAAGAAGGACACTAATAAAAAAATGAATTCAATCAGTTTTGCGATCTAGTAAGCATCTCTAAAAATGCATATACTTATTACCACTGAATTTAGCTATTTTTTTAGTTAAAAAGGCTCTGTGTAAGAATGTCCATGGATATATGTGCCAATGATGAGGACAAGAAGTATGTTTCATAAAGGATAATATTTGAGATTTAGTCTCAATAGAAAGGTATGAGATATGATTTATGATAATATGTTTCCAACATGTATCATTTAAATTTGCTTTGTATTTAATAAAGATTTTATAAAGCTTTAATATTGCATTTTCAATTTTTGATTTATTATATATAATTTCATAAAAATAATGAATCAATTTAAGATTTTCTTTGAAATGTGGGGAAGAAAGAGATAAACACAATTCCGGAGATTGCATTTTTACATTTTGCATTAATAGCCAATCTTCCAGATCTAAATTAAATTATGCAATACATTGGTGGTATTCTTTAACTTTTAAATCTTTAAAGCAATGTTGCCAATAAATAAAATGTGCATTCTACCATTTTATGAAATTGTTATTATGTGATTTATTAAAGAAATTTCTGGTAATACTAAAATAAATTATGGTTTCAAACCAAATGTTGATATCTATATTAGAAAGAATCAGATTTTTAAAAGCCTTTAGAATAGTACCTAAATATTTGTAATTTGTGGGGGATGAGATGTTATATTGAATACAGTTGCAAAGACAGTACCAAAAGAAATTATCTTGACTAGTCAAGCTATTAATATGTAGGATGTCTTTACTATTTTAAAGATGAGTTAAATAAAAATATTTCCAATTAAAATTGCAATTAGAATCAACCCAATTTAATATAGTTTTAAAAATTGTTCTTTTGAAATAAGTGTCAGTATCTGGGAAATTAACTCCACTAAACTCTCATGTTCTAATACAATGATGCAATGCTGTTCTAGATTTATTAAGAAACAAATCATTTTTAATAAATGTTTAGTAATTATACTAATATGGTGTTTACTAGGTGGAAAAGATACAGCTTGAATTATATATAATATTTTAGGTAAAATCTTCATTTTTATTAACTGGAGTCTATATTCAAAGGAAATAGAAAGATTATTCCATTTAGAAATAAGATTATTAATTATATGTATGATATTATCATAATTAAATATAATTATTTCATTAATAGGTTTCAATAGAGTAATACCCAAATATTCAAATGGGAGAACTTGGACACCAATAATATGTTTCCTTGGAATCTGAACTTTTCTCTTTTTATTCAATGATATATGATTTGATTTAGCCTGGATAAAATGAATAAAATCTTATTGTAGATTCTAGTTCAATAAGAGAGGGTCTAGAATTAGGAACATAATTTGAGAGGAGTATTGTTTAAAAATATCTATATCATGAATATTTGAACTTGTATGTATTAAAATAGTAAAGATTTCTATGGCTGAGTCTAACATAATTGGAGAGAGAGGACTGCCCTGTTTAGTACCTCTAGTTAAAGGGATATGTTCTGAAATGAAGGGAACAATCTTAACAAAGGCAATGATATTTTTATAAATGTTCTTTGAGTAATAAAACTTTCAGGAAAATCAAATATTTCTAACATTTTAGATAAAATATTTCAATTTACAGAATCAGAAGCTTTTTAATATCTAAACTAATTAATAAAGCTTCTTATTTCTTATGTTCAAAAAGTCTATAATAGCTAACATATGTTTAATATTGTCATGTGTATGTTTTTGATAAATAAAAGTAAGTTTGATCAGAGTTAATTACTTGGGCAACTAGGTCTTTTAACCTACCAGTAATATTTGACATGAATAGTTTATAGTCATTATTCAGAAGTGAGATATGTCCATAAGAAGAGCAAATTTTGGGATTTTTATTTTCTTTTAAAGTAGAAACAATTAATGAGAATTTCCAAGAAGGAGGAATGTTTTTTGAGACTGAATCTCAATTAATATTTAATGAAAAAACAAAATGATAGTTGGAGGAAAATGTTTATAGATTTCTAATTGTACCTCCTGAACCTAGGGCTTTATTAGGTTTAGAATGTATGATTGTATCAATAATTTCTTTATAAGAGATTTGTTTAAATATGTCATCTTTAATTTTGAAGATATTTTATTAATGTTTCATTTCTTAATGTTAAGAAGATTTAGATATAATTTTGAGGTTTTAACATTTAGATTAGAGTTAGGATTCTGTGAAGTATAATGAAATTTGAAAGCATCAAGAATATCCCTAATATCTGTTGAGATTTTCTTTTTCACCTCATGTTTAACTTCTAAAATATTTATTTTTGATTGTAGTTTAACTCTTCTAGATAAATTATGCATATGTTTTAGAGATAAAGTATAGGAAGTTATTTTTAGTCTTGCTAGAGCTTGCTAGATTTGTTTTATGAGATAAAACATCTATGTTTCTTTTATTTAATAATTCAATTTATTTTTGATGAATTTATTGCCCTTCATATATTTAGACTTGGCTAGAAGAAGTTGAAATTGAATGTCTTACCATTCTGAATCCCATTCCGTAATTTTATTTTTAAACCAAGTTAGGATTTTACCAAAAATGTAAGCTTTTAATGTATCCCAAATCATAACAATATTTATATCTGGAGTACTGTTAGTTTAAAAAAATCAATTCAGAGATAAGCCAAGATTTAAACTTTTTAAGTTTAATTATCTAAGCTGGAATTCTAGGTAAGGAAGGTAAATTTTTGAAATTAGTTTTAAGTTTTAACATGAGGGCATCATGATCAGAAATAGGACATGGAAAATATTAAAACTGAATAACTTTAAAGTTAGATCTTGAGCAACTAGAATTTCATCAATTCTTGTCAGAGTACCATATTTATAATCTTGGTGAGAATAAAGCAATGAACAAGAATCTTTCATGATGAAGGTATCTTTCAGATTTAGAGAAGTTTTCCATTTTTTAAGAGCTTTTGCCATAGAAGATAATCTTAACTTCCTTTATTACTTATGTCAAAATCTTCCAGAATGCAAATAAAATAACCACTTAAAATAAAATTTCCTTTATAGTTGTCTAGAATGAAGTCTAGATGTTTCTAAGCTGAATATTGTCCCATACCTGGAAACCAATAAAGATTTGCTAAGGTCCAAAACCTATTATATATTTTATAAGTAAAAACGAGAAAAGGCCATCTTGATCTTTGTATTTCTGAATAATTAATTGAAAGTTATTGTCTTTTTCCCAAAGAATCTTAAACCCTCTTCTCTTAGATTTAAAAGAGGAATGGGCTAAAATCATGTAATTACCTGGATTTCAAATGTTTTTCCAGTAGATTAATATGTGTTTCTTGGAGGAAGATCACTTGAGCTTTATTTGTGTTCAAAAAAATGCTTGGATTATTTAAACCTTTAAGGTTTAAAGACAATAAAGAGAAATTCATCTATCAAGTAGGTCCAATGTTTTATACTTTTATTGTCTCTAAAGGAAGCAAACAAAGATATATATATATATATATATATATATATATATATATATATATATATATATATAGATATATATGAATATGGGTCTATGTTAGATAACTGAAATACCGCTGAGATAAAAGCACCAAAAATCACTGATAAAAAGCTACAGGTAAGTAACCATTTGGCCGCACCAAAAGCTCCAAAAGAAAGTCAGTAGAGGAAACCGCAACCACGCGAACACTATAGGCGAAATAAATCGCTAAAAATAGATTTTATTAACGTTCATAAAATACACTCTTAAACGTTTTCGTCATGCAGTTGCTTGACTTCATCAGATAAAAAACACTGAAATACCAACTCATCTTATATAGTCTTGATGAATTAATTAAACAATTAAACAATTAGTATTTAAAATGGCAATGTCCATCTTGAGAGGTTCTTCATTTATAAACATATAAAAAATTCTTGTATACATTAGTATACTTATTGTGTTGATAAAAGTTAGTAAAATTCATAAAATTTGTGAACATTTATATGGCCGCACCACAACAAACACGAAAATTGAACCATATGAAACCCCCCGAGTCCCCAGTCTCCACACACCCCCTAACTAAATATACCAACTCCTGGATTGCACTACAATGGGGAAAGGGGCAAAGTTCACCATAGTTGCCAAGTAGTTACTTACCTGTAGTTTTTTGTTAGTGATGTCAGTGTTCATTTAAGTGTATTTTTGGTGCTTTTGTCTCAGAGTTTTAAAAGTTATGTAAGCGGTATTTCAATTATCTAAAGTAGACCCATATTCATACACACACACACACACACACACACACACACACACATATATATATATATATATATATATATATATATATATATATATATATATATATATATATATAGATAGATATATATAGATATATATATTCCTTTGTTTGCTTCCTTTAGAGACAATAAAAATATAAAAACATTGGACCTACTTGATAGATGAATTTCTCTTATGTGTGTGTGTGTGTATTGTATTAATATATATATATATATATATATATATATATATATATATATATATATATATATATAGTTCCCCTTTAGAATCTCAAATTGCTGAAAGCTCGAAATTCATAAGCTTGAGATCAGAATCTCGGCTTTTAGTAACTTAAACTTGTAAAGGGGAGACAACAACAAAAAAAGGGATGTTTACTGACATTTATGCAGGGGGCCGAGTCCCCCTGTACTCTCCCTGCTGAAATATACCAGCTCCGTGATCGCAATATAGCTGAGGAATGGAAATTCTCCCATTGTGCGCTTTTGTATACAGAGCAGGAAGGGAGATTTCCCTCATCAACTTTGCAGTGCAATCTCAGAGTTGGTATATTTAAGTAGGGGTGTGTGGTGGGTGCAGGGGGGCTTGCCCCTCTGCAAAAACACTGTAAAGACATGTTTGCATGTATTTTACATCGGCTTTAGGATTTTGAGTTGCTGAAAACTCAAGATTCTGGGCTCGAGCTTATGAATTTCGAGCTTTCAGCAATTCGAGATTCTAAAGGGGAACTATATATATATATATATATATATATATATATATATATATATATATATATATATATATATACACACACACACACACACACACACACACACACATATATATATGTGTGTGTGTGTGTGTGTGTGTGTGTGTGTGTGTGTGTGTGTGTGTATATATATATATATATATATATATATATATATATATATATATGTGTGTGTGTGTGTGTGTGTGTGTATATATACACACATGTGGATCCCCCTTTTTGTATCTTTGGAGTATAAATTAAGTGATTCAGGCAAAAATATAAGAAGTCAATAAAAAATAATAACAGCTATAGTTTTAAGAGTTTTTTTGGATTTTTCAATTTGTAAAATAATGACAACAATATTTACAGTCAGAGATTTGTGAACATAAATAAAAAAAATCAACTAAACCTCACACACAAAAGAAAAAAAAACAACTATTTACAGGAGTGTCCATTAACTATCAAGTCATTCAAGTTATTATGTATTACAGTTAAATCTGAAATGCAGTTATTTTTGCTTATTAAACAGATCTTTAAGTTTTGTCCATATATTGTAAAAAGAGATAATCCTTGTTGTTCTTAACATAACTGTAATGATTTCCAAATGATAGACTTCAGTTGCAATATTTATAAATTATTTGAAGGAGGATATAGATTGGGTCTTTCAATTCTGAGTTATAACCTTTCTCGCTATAGGTAGTATGGACCGCAAAATGTGATATTTCATTTTTTAACACATATAGAAATAGTGTTAAACAGGATTAGTGAATTAGATAAAACAAATGTATCTCTAAAAAAAGCCTGTAAAAACAGATTAATGTTATTCCAATAAGGTGTTAAGACATTATGGCAATCTTTTTTAAGTTTTTGTTTACATATCCAACAAACTCGTTTCTGCTTGAACATTAATTCAATTTTATGTGGTGTAAAGAAAGATTTATGCAAAAATTTCCAAGTAAAGAGATTCCATCTAGGAGATGAAGTTGTAAGTTTAAAAGATATTAGAATTATTTTTTTATTTTCTTCACTCGGATGTCTATTATTAATTTGGGTACAATAGTTCCAATAATTCCAATAATTGTCATTGCAACTTTTTGTTTCTGTCCTCACAACTCTATATAATTTACATAAGAGACCCTGTCACAGTGTGTTTTGTTGCATTAAGAATATTAGATATTCAGTTAATTTTTGGGATATGATCTCTTATCTTTGGTTGCATTAACTTAATTTCCCCTTTGACATGTTGTCTGCAGGATTGTACATCTAGCTATATGTCTTTATCTAAATTATATTTGTTCTTAATATAATCAACAGAATGTAGGTTTTCATCTTTCATTAATCAAAACCAATATAATAGATTTTCCTCCTTAAATATGATCAGTTTCTAACTTTGAGGTGGAGATGTTATTTTGGGTATATGCCATAGGAAATACAAGGAAGATCCAGTGCTTTATATGCCAGGTTTCTATATATACTTTTTTAAAAGTGTTTAATATAGTATAAATGAAATAAAAGGCACTTGTTTGGTTACTTTTCTTCTATAAGGTAATCATTTTATAACTAATGGAGACTGTTTTTTAGTATGAGATAAGTATTAGAATATCCATTATGTTTAGAGTTTATGAAAAAATGTTCTAAAAACTCTTTCCACCTAGTTGTGTAAGTGTTAATCCAAAAATATATTGTTTTTTTTATAATTGATGATAATGAATATAATGCTAGATCTGGTAGCCCTATCCCTAATGTTGCCCAATCTCTTATATGATTGTTTAAAGTAATTCTTGGTTTATTGGAATGCCAGAGAAATCTCAAAATTAAAGTGTTAAATTCTTTAATATAACTTTTGTGTGGGGCAATGTCAGTGATGGTATAATATATATGATTTTTGCTAAGATAATCATTTTGATTATAGATAACCTTTCTTCCATCATGAAGAAAAGGGTCTATGTTATAGTATTGCACACTGACAACAGCAAACAATAAATAATCGACCTCATGTAAGTGAAAGCTTACAACATTGAAACCTAAAACATTACATAATGTGGGGGGCTTCACCCCCCACACCCCGTCATGGGGGGCCGTACCCCCACACCCCCCTTCCTAAGTACACCAACTCTGAGATTGCACTACAGTGCCTAAAACAGCAAAGTAATGAAAGCGGCCACATGAATTCTTTCCTAGGGAAAAAAATTGCTGAAAAGCCTCTTCGCTATTTTGCCTTTTCTCGCTTTTTGGTTGAATGAAGACGCATTCAACAAACTGTGTCTGCAACATTGTAATAGGGAACCCAAAGAAAATGTTATTTCATTTATCTATTAGAGTCTTCATATTGTTTAGAAGGAGGTGCATTGTGTCTTTGTGGACTTAGAGAAAGCATATGACAGGATGCCTAGAAAGGAGTGGTGGTACTGTATAAGGAAGTCGGGAGTGTCAGAGAAGTATGTAAGAGTGGTACAGCATATGTATGAGAGTAGTGTAACAGTGGTGAGGTCTGCGGTGGGAGTGACTGATGCATTTAAGGTGGAAGTGGGATTACATCAAGGATCAGCACTGAGCCCTTTCTTATTTGCAATAGTGATGAACAGGTTGACAGATGAGATCAGACAGGAGTCTCTGTGGACTATGATGTTTGCAGATGACATTGTGATCTGTAGTGAGAGTAGGGAACAGGTGTTGGAGACCATGGAGAGGTGGAGATATTCTCTAGAGAGTAGAAGAAGAATGAAAGTCAGTAGGACTAAGACAGAATATATGTGTGTGAAAGAGAGGGAGGATAGAGGAATGGTGAGGATGCAGGGAGTAGAGGTGGTGAAGGTGGATGAGTTTAAATACTTGGGATCAACAGTTCAGAGTAATGGTGAGTGTGGAAGAGAGGTGAAGAAGAGAGTACAGGCAGGATGGAGTGGGTGGAGAAGAGTGTCAGGAGTGAGAGGATGAGTACCAGTAAGAGTGAAAGGGAAGGTCTACAAGAGGGTAATGAGACCAGCTATATTATATGGGTTGGAAAAAGTGGCATTGACAAAAAGGCTGGAGTCAGAGCTGGACGTGGCAGAGTTAAAGATGTTAAGATTTGCACTGGGTGGGATGAGGGTGGACAGGATTAGGAATAAGTATATTAGAGGGTCAGCCCAGGTTGGAAGGTTTGGAGACAAACCAGAGAGGCAAGATTACTTTGGTTTGGACATGTGCTGAGGAGGGATACAGAGTATATTGGGGAAAAGATGCTAAGGATGAAGCTACCAGGTAACAGGAAAAAAGGAATGCCTAAGATAAGGTTTATGGATGTGGTGAGAGAGGACATGCAGATGGTTGGTGTGACAGAGCAAGATGCAGAGGACAGGAAGAAATGGAAACAGATGATCCGCTGTGAGGACCCCTAATGAGAGCACCCGAAAGAAGAAGAAGACAATATTGTTTATGCTGTTTGTATAATTATAATCTATTATATATTTAATGTTATTCGTTATAATTATTCTTAATTCATTTTCTACTCTTTGACAATATATTTAATGAATTTATTTTGATTCTATTCTTATTTGCATTTATAGGTAGGATTTTTGTTTTGTCATCATTAAATGTTAAACCAAATTTTCTTTGAAATGCATCCATTGCTACCAAAATTGCAATTATCATTGTCATTTAATGTCAGTAGGATGTCATCAACAAACAAATGAATTTTAGAGTTTAAATTCTAATTTATGGTAATACCTTTTGTATCTTTTTTTGATCTGAGGAAATTAGCAAATGGTTCCATAATTAGGGTAAAAAGCAGAGGTGAAAGAGTACATTCTTGTTTGGTTCCTTTAAAATTTCTATAGAATCACAAGTAAAAGTATCAATTTTAACATATGCAAAACAATCATTATAAAGAAAATTAATAAGATGTGTGAAGTTAGTTGAGAAATTATATTCTTCGAAAACCAGCAAGGATATTTCCAGTTTACTGAGTCAAAAGCAGTTTTCTTTTGTTTTATTTGCCTAGTCAATTATTGGGATTATTATTTTAATATTATTATAAGTATTTCATTTAAGATAAAGCCAGCTTGATCTTGGTCAATCATGTAGGGTTGAATATATTTTAATCTATTAGCTTTAATTGCCATCTACAATTTTTAATCTACATTTAAAAGTGAAACAAGAATGTATGAAGAGCATTTGGTAGGATCTTTTTCAGTTTTTTTATAATTGGAAAGATAAGGGTATATTTCCAGGAAGGAGGAACTTTAGCTAGGTCCTTGACTATAGAAAATGTGTGTAGTATGTCTATGGCTTCTTTGTGTAGCAGATTATAAAGTTGAGATCTAGTCCCTTCATTTTCTGGTGGTTTATTAGGTTTTGGCTTTGAACTTTGAATTTGAAGTTCAGACATAGAGATCGGCTTGTCGGTTAATTTCATTTAGTCATCAGATAGTTTAGTTTTTATATTTTTTAACAAATATTTTAATTATTTATTCTGGATCTATTAATATATTAATTTGATTGATTTTATTATAATAGTCTCTGAATTCCTTTAGAGTACCTTCTATTTCTGTTACTTTTCTTTTCTTCCTATGTGAGTAAACTTCTTTTATGTGATTGGACATACTGAGCAATTTTGCTTTTGTGGCTAAATTATGCATACATTTTGGGATAATAGAGAAGTTAATCATCTTAAACTTCTCAAGTTTGATTTTATTTTTATGGTTTAAGATTTCTAAGTATTTGTTGTTTAGTTTATTAATCTCTTCTGTATTGGTAGTTTTATTTGTCTGAATTTCTAATTTTAACTTATCAATTTTTTCTTGTATTTCATGTAGTTCTTTCTCCCGTTGATTTTTTTAATTTGACAACCATTTAGTGACTTAACCAAAAATATATGCTTTTAGTGCATCCTTTAAAAAAATTCTGAAGTATCTTCCATATTATTAATTTTTATAAAGAAAATTATTTCTTTAATTTAAAAAAAATCCTTAAATTCTTTTAAACAAATTATATATGCTGGTACTGTTCTGATTTTAACATTATTATTAGATTTCAAAAACAGCTCAAATGTAATTTTATTGTGATCTGAAAGTGGATAGGTTACTGTTTTGACTTTGCCAAATGTATCAGTCAGGTCATTAGAGACATAAACTCTGTCAACTCTGGATTGCTTTCCATGTCTATGGGAATAATGGGTAAAAAATAATGAATTTGGTTCTGAAAATGCATTTATGTCTCTAAGATGAAACAGTTGAGTACATTTTAACAATGCCTTTGCAGATGCCTGTATTCTCCTTTTACCTATTGTGTTAGTATCACTTATGACAATATACAGTTAAAGTCTCCTGCTAAAATGATATTGCCTTTTGAGTTTTGAATTACTTGGTCCAGATGCTGGTCAGCTATTTTAATTCCTATTCCAGGAATCCAATACAAGTTAATAAGAATTAATATCCTTCGTAGGTTCATAGGTTCATAGGTGTTTACTAGGCTAATGACCACAAGGGCCTTTTTAATCCTGGCCATGCATCCCAAATCTCTTTCAAGTTCTGATAACCTTGATAGGTGTAAGTAGAGGAATGGGAGAAGAAATGTTTACATGCTAGTGTCTGGGAGATGAGCCATTTACAGGCTGCCTGTGTCCATAAGAGATAAGGTGCTAAACCAGGGATGAATTTCTTGTTACCCATCCAATTGTCCACGTTGCACTTAAAATTAGGATAGGGAGGAACTCTGCTTCAC
The DNA here is from genome assembly GCF_019279795.1 of Protopterus annectens. Classification (NCBI taxonomy): domain Eukaryota; kingdom Metazoa; phylum Chordata; order Ceratodontiformes; family Protopteridae; genus Protopterus; species Protopterus annectens. Next base: position 1,321,086,068 of record NC_056745.1, on the reverse strand, counting down.
ATGGATGGGAGACTGTTCCAGAAACAGGCTAATCTCAGGGATACATACCTGTCTGTCCAGCTGGTTCTATTTATATCATAGGCAAGGTTTAAGTCTTTAGACTTGATAATTATTGTGCTGTTTCTTTTGCTGATATGCAGTTGCAAGAGGTCCATCAGAATAGGGTCTGTGAATGCCCTGTATGTCAGGCATGGAACTCCCCTCAAAAGCCTGAAGGAGACAGAATACAAGAATAGAGCCTTAAGGTGGTCTGCATAGAACATTTTACTTAAGCCCTGTATTCTTTTAATGAAGAACCTATGTGGCCATTCCATTTTTTGGATATGCTTGGTTAGGTACATTCCAAAGGGGGCATTGTACTCAACAATAGGTCTGATGAATGCTGAATACAGTGGAACAATGACTTCCTTATTATACTTTATAGTGACAGAACAAAGCATACCTTTATCATTTTTATATATTTTTATAATGGTTGGCATAGGCAGTGAATTTCTCCATAATATAGCAACCCCCCCCTCCTTTTCATTATATTTTGAACTGGATAATATAGTGTGGTTTTTAGTATTTAGCCTGTCTACATTTTCTGCTAATAAGTGTTTCTTGTAAAAAAATAACTTGAGAATTAAACAACTTCAAATATCTGTTCAAGTTACCCATCTTGAATCCGTTATTTAATCCATTGACATTTATGGAAATACTGTTAATAAATGCCATTTGTCCTACCAATCAAAAGTATACATGCACTTCTCAGAGATAATGACATTCTGTTAGTTAAGATCTTCTTTGTAATCATCATGTAAACATTAACATTTGAAGGTTTGATTAGACATAAAATAGTTACTATTGTGGACACTCAAAAAAAGCTAAAAAAATATAATTACCATTAAGCATTTCCTTTTAAAATCCCTCTTACCCTCCATGGAGTCTAATACTCCTTGTTTGAATAGTCTAAACATCCAAGCAAACACATCCATCCAATACTCTGACCAAAAAAAAGTCTACTCTATGACAATCAAATATGATGCCATGAACAGTAAAATAAAGATGAACCTGTATCCTTTAAAGGATTATTAATATATAATAGTAGAACAATTATTTCATATCTTAACTGGATATTTTACATAAAAGTAAACAATTCCTTCCCCTTATAAGAGAACTACAAAAAAGCAGATGATAATAACTATATTGAAAGCCATACATGTAGATTATAAACATGAAATTATCTAAATTCCTAACCCAATAGAATAGTAAAGTATCTTTCTGAATATCCATTACTACGTTATCAAATATGGTCTTAAAATAAAATCCTATCTAAATGAACTCCGCAGTTAATAAATCTACCCCTGAAGACATTTTGATATTTGTAAAATTTATATAATTAGATGTATTGAATAACTAAATAATAAAATGAATGATCTAACAGATTTATAGTTATAAAATGCATATCATATCAAGATTTAATCAACAATGAAACTATGACTATTATATACCTATTAATATGAAACAAGAATCAAATGTGTAGAAGAGTATTACTCCTAGATAGTAGTCATATAAAGATAACGTTGAATAATAAAACTGTATCACTCATTTTTATTATTATCCAAACTAAAAAGTTTAGAGATGTTAGAATAATCTGAAAAAACACAAAATAAAGGGACTAGAAATAGATAGTCCCAGGAATCCCAAGATCTAAACCCTAAACACACCCACTTAGCAGAGGTGTTATCCCTATGATAACAATAAAATTTAAGCATAAGCATTTTCTTATTCTATCTGGAGTTATTTGTCTACAGTTATCAGAAAATTTCCTGGAATTGACTGAGTTTTTGTTATAAGTGTTAAAATGATCATATAACTTTCTTTATGATCTAATAAGACTCTATTATTATTATTTAGATGTATTACTATAGCAATAACATAGGAAAGTGGAGCGCATGTATTTCTGCTAATATAATATATATATATATATATATATATATATATATATATATATATATATATATATATATATATATATATATATATATATATATATATATACATATATATATATATATATATATATATACCTATAGGCCTTTACCCCCTAACAAATAATAAAATTAATCTTTATTTACTTGTTTAAAGCTAAGTGTAAGGGAGGAGAGGTTTTTATTTTTATATATTTTTCCCAGGTTACATTCTTCCCCCTCTTTTTTAATGTACTGAGTTTTGTCTCCACGTTTTTTGCTTCTTACTACATGTATAAATACATATATACAAATATGTCTATGTATGCTTAGATCCATACAAACAAAAGTATTAACATATTTAGCTTTTCAGACTTTTAGGCAACTTACAGACATTTAGAATATGCAATATTAAATGAAGAAATCTGAAAAAAAATTATATCTTTAGTACGGCCCTAAGTAAGAAACATTAATGAACACAAAACATTATATATGGCCACACTGATGCATATATTTGATGATGAAAGAAAACAAATAGTTGTTACTAATATGCATTCATAATAGAGAGAGACTAAATGTTCAGAATGAATTAGTGATATAAATTAGCTTACCTTACTTTACTTTACTGCAAACACTATTACTATCATAACACTTAATATATTTAAGCTAGTATAAATAAATATAACAGAATATCTATTATCAGTTGCAAAAAATTAAAAACATAAAGCTCATGAATGAACTGAAAACCTTTTTTAATAAAGGCTAGTGAGGTCAGTTTGTGCTGTTGTGGATTGTGACTAGTCTTAGCCTGCTGTAAAGGCAATCAACAAAAGAACGCCAACAAGGGCATTTGCAGCATGATAGCAAGGTAATGGGGATTGCCGTGTCTTTTATACAGGTCTATCCACTGCTAAAGCGAGCTGGTACTTTCTTTTACACTATACATAGCCTGCTGTAAAGGGGATCAACAAAAGTACACCAACAAGGGCATTTGCAGCATGATAGTAAGGAAATGGGGAATGCAGTATCTTTTATACAGCTCTAAGTACTGCTTAAACGAGTGGGTATATATTTTTAAACTGTACATAGATTGTTGTAAAGGTGACCAGCAAAGAACACCAACAAGGGCTTTTGTAGCATGATAGCAAGGCAAAGGGGAATGACATTTCTAATTATATAGTTCAAACCACTGTTAAAGCAACTAGAAAAAGGGCGCCAACAAAGGAAAGTGTAGACAACCATTTTCCTATTCAATGGTTTATATGCACCTATGCTGACTGCCTAATACCAAAGAGCTTTTCTTATTGCTTGATACTGCGTTTGTTGCTACATTTTAGGCTGCAGTGTCATATAGGTGGACTAGAATTCACACTACAAAATAACTGCTTTCTTTAAGAATTGTATAGTCATATGAGCAGAATAGAGTTCACACATTAATATACAAACTGTATATCTGCTATTTTTAAATCAGGTCAATGTCCATGCTAATAATGTAAATGAATATTGCACTGTTGTTAACTTGCTGTACTACTGTTTTGGATGTACCTATGCATGTAATGCTCAGTTTAGGACTACTGGTGATTATTTTCACCCTAATGTAAGAAAGCCCTTCCTCCCTAAACAGACTAGGGTACTGTATTGTGCTTGAACTGTGGTGCAATTGCATAGTTTATTGATCAAATATTGCCTACCTTCCATTGTTCCACTGGGCTTTACCTGCTGCTTTTTCTACAAGTTACCTCTCGAAACTTACAATGACAACCACCAATCAAGACAAAATAATAAAATGCAACCGGTCAGTAATCCAAAAACTTTAATAAAATAAGCTCTTTCCCTCTAACGTCTCGGCTGTAGCCTTCAAGGAGTAAAGAACCTTTGAAACACATATGCTTTAAATATTAGCAACAATCAATAATTAATTATACAATTAAAAAAATACACAATGAAATAGAGCAATTAAAGGGCTAAATGAATGCTCTCCAATTCAATTCTTCATTCAGCCCATAAGGGTATAAAGTACCAAAGTTTAAGATATAAGCAGATTCTTTAAATAATAACTTTTTTTTAATTATTTGCATCAAATTGGGACACATTGATTTTCTCTAAAACAGTTCCTTTTAGCCCCATGTTACTGCCTTGATGGAATTTCTTAAAATGCATTGCTACAGAGCTTTCTTCATTATTATTGCTGATATCTCTTGCATGCTCCATTAATCTTACTTTAAATGACCTCTTTGTCTTTCCAATATAAAATTGGTTACAAAGGCTGCTAATATTTAAAGCACATGTATTTCTAAGGTTCTTTACTCCTTGAAGGCTACAGCCAAGATATTAGAGAAAAAGAGCTTATTTTATTAAAGTTTTTGGATTACTGACTGGTTGCATTTTATTACCTCTCTAAACTTACCTACCCTCCACATCTACCATTATCTGCACCTATCCCTCCTACTCTCTGCCTTTCTTCCTCCACCTCATTCCTGCATCAGCTCCTTTCTCCTAACTCACTGTCGTTCTCTCTCTCTCTTTTTAAAGTACACCAGCTGGGTGCTCCCTCCCTGCCACTAAAGCATTAAGGAAACCTCCAGACAATCTCAGAAGACACCCTGAACTTTGCCTGCCAGCCAGGCTCCATAACAGAGTTGATACTGTGAGGACTTTCCCAAACAAGACATTGAATGTATGTAGCCTAAAAATAAGTGATTGTGGATTAATTATTTTAATATTTAATACCCATTTGTGCTAGCTGCCCTCCTGTGTGTGTGTTCTTTAGCACCCTACTTCAGGCCACTTACCTATCCCCCCTTCAGTGCTTCTCAACCCTTGCCTAAACTACTAAATAGAGGGATTGATTATCCCTGGTGTACACTATCTCTTTTTGCCTTTAGATGGCAGCATTTTAGCATGTATAAGCTAGGAACTACATCAATCTGTAGGCTTTTTTTCTCCCTTCTTACCAAAGCTGGTTGATTTCTGTTAAATCATTCTCCTGATTCTATAGCTCCAACTTACCCACTCCCTCCTTGGGAAACTAACCACAGTTTAATAATTATTGAAAAATACTTTCCCTTACTTTTAGGCTAAGTTACCTTCTTGCTCAGTCAAACTCTTGCTGTTACTGATACTTTTTTGCAGTATTCGGTTCTCTTGCTCTTGCCCACTCCGTTAGTCCTTTGGGCTCACTCCGCTCCCTCCCTGCCCCCAAATTCCACCCACCCCCAGTGGTCCAACACTTATAGCCCATATAGCCCCATCCCTCCTACAACAGTCTATTACCATCCCTCAGTCATCAAGTCTACTCCTGCTTCCATAGCACACCCTCCTGCTCACAACCATCCCATCTGCAAACTCCACACACACCATGCAAAACATACTAGCACTACTACTACTACTACTAACTCTCACTACTCTAGCTTACACCACATCCATACACTCTAACATACCATTAAACACTATCTTCCACATACACACACACACACACACACACACACACACACACACACACACACACACACACACACACACACACACACACACACACACACACACACACACACACACACACACACACACACACATAAAAACATAGTAATATGCTCCACACTATTTAACAATAACTCATTACTCGACATATACAAAACAGCAACCACACTACCTCACAATAGACAAACAGTATCTAAAAAACACATAGATATAGCCCAAGCCATAAAACTCACACTATTCCTCAGAAAATGGCTACTAATCTCAAGGGACATACACCCCAACCCATGTCCATGCAACCCAATTCTATCACAGAAACAAAAGTCAGATCTACTTATTATCAATATAAACACAAGAAGCATATCCAACAAACTACATGACTTACATGCATTTATATCCCACTACTCCCCAGACATACTAACCATTACTGAGACCTTGCCACACAAAATGAAGAAATTCTTCCTCCAGGCTATAACACCCTAAGGCAAGACAGAGGTACCAAAATGGGAGGTGGAGCTGCAATCTTATTTAAAAATACAATCAACCTCCAACCTTTAAAATCCCCACTTCCCAAATTCCAGAATGCAGAGACATTAGGCTCAGTTATGTCCCTTAAAAACAAAGAGAATCAACATCCTCTGTAGTTATATTCCTCCAGGAAATAACCCACCTATAATAGAAGGGATACTACAGTGGGCCACAATCAGCCTACCCCAGGAAACTATCCTGCTATCAACATCCTCTGTAGTTACATTCCTCCAGGAAATAACTCACCTATAATAGAAGAGATACTACAATGGGCCACAATCAACCTACCCCAAGAAACCATCCTGCTATCAACATCCTCTGTAGTTATATTCCTCCAGGAAATAACTCACCTATAATAGAAGAGATACTACAATAGGCCACAATCAACCTACCCCAAGAAACCATCCTGCTAGGCGACCTAAACTTAGACTGGCTACCCTGCAACTCCAACAATCCCTCAAACCATATTAACCTATTCAGATTCTCACAGCTAATCCAAGAACCCACCAGAGTAGACAAAAAATCCAATAGAACCTTCATTCTTGATTGGACTTTAGTTAATCTCCCCAAAGAAAATTATCATGTAGGCTTCTTACCTGATTCATTGTGTGACCACTTCCCCACATTCCTCCTTCGTAAACAGGCAAAAATACTGAAACCCATGCTGTTCAAGGAAACTAGGGATGAGCACAAGGTAAATCCACAAACTCTTAACAGTATGTTCCAGCAACATGACTGGAACCCACTGAAAACTCTACCATTAGACCAGGCAGTTGATTCTTTTCAATACTACTTTCATGAATGTACTAAATATACGAGCTCCCATCAGGAAACTTAGAACTAAAGTTAACTATGCCCCCTGGCTAAATAGGGCAACAAAAGTCTTACTAAAAGCCAGAGACAATGCCTGGAAGAACTGGAAAAAGAATAACACTATCCAAGACAGACAAAAATATCAAGAACTACGAAATAAGGCCAAAACCCAAACAAAAATAGATAAAAAAAAACTACTGCCTAGATGTCCAAATCAAGCATTCCAGAAAACCCAAAAAGTTCTGGCAGGCTATCAATACCATTCTAAAACCCGGCAAAACCACCACCTCATTTCCCAACAACAATTCTGTTAATGATAGCATAGCTTCTCAATTCAACCATCACTTCACATAATCTGTCCTCACATTATCTACCCAACTAGCCAACAGTAACTTTAAGTTCACCCCAACTGTAGAACAAACTAACATTTCCACCTTTACACTCTCACCTGTACCAACCTCCAAAGTTAGAAAACTACTCTCTAAACTAAAACCCACCACTCTCGCAGCAGATGGTTTACCCACTTATTTTCTAAAATTAGCTGCAGAGTCACTAGCCTACCGTGTCTCAATTCTTATAAACCACTGTGTACAAGAAACCCATATACCCCAACTATGGAAAGTGTCATATATTATTCCCCTTCACAAAGGTGGTAACTCCTATGAACTATCAAACTAATGGCCAATTGCTATCCTATCCCCCCTTTCCAAGCTTCTAGAGAAATGTATTCACACCCAGGTAATGCACTTCTTAACCTCACATAACCTCCTCTCCACCACACAGCATGGTTTCTGCTCAAACCATAGTACAACTACTGCTCTACTCTCCTTTACCAAACAGGTTAACCATCTAAGAAACAACAACTTCATATCAGCCATATTCTTAGATCTATCAAAAGCATTTGATATGGTCTCCTATCACCTACACTTAGACACTTTGTCTACATTGTTATTTGCCCTCTCCACTACTTCATGGTTCAAAAACTATCTCTCTGATAGAAAACAATCAGTTAAATGGCAAGGTACACTATCACATCTATTACCAACTACTACAGGCATTCCGCAATACCTGGGTCCTCTACAATTCACCATTTTCACTAACAAACTACATACGTCCACCTTGCATGCATCACTGATACGGTATACAGATGATCTGCTCAGCCCCATCCATAACCTCTCTTCAAAAGCTTACCCAAGAATCCTTCTGCTCTGTGGAACAATGGATTACTGATATCCAATTTATTCTAAACCCCAACAAGACCAAATTACTCCTTTTTACCCCCAATAAATTCAAAACCACACCTCCTACCTTCACTATCACCTCTACAAACTGGACCACAATCTCCCTCTCCCCCCATACTAAGCTGCTCAGGGTTGAAATAGATAAGGATCTAAACTTTCATGTCCATATCTCACAAACCACACAGAGGTACATAAGAAATTAGGAACGTTATACAAACACAAATAGTTCCTGTTGGACCAAGCATGAATCTCCCTGGCCCAAACCCACCTCTTGTCTACCCTAATGCATACATCACCAATCCTAATTCATATCAGAAAAACAGACCTAAACAAACTAGTCATGTTACAATAAAATTGCAAAATTCGCAAATAACTCCACTTTTAGAAGTCATCACTGTCTTGCCCTAAAGCAACTACAGTGGTTAGAACTCCATCAGCTAATTAGTTATCACCAGTTAGTCCTCACCTTCAACAAAATCAGGAACCCTCAGAAAACCGCAGCCCTAAACCAACTACTAAACCAATATTCAGCAAATCGCCCTCTACACTCTTCCAACAAAACCCTACTCTGCATATCCAAAGTCAATAACACTGCAGGGAAAGGTCTTTTCTCTCACACCATTGCTAGGGAATGGAATGACCTCCCCCAAAATATCTCCTCAGCACCATCCATCTCACTTTTTAAGAAGACACTTAAGTCACACCTCTTGCAATCATGGCTCTATCCTTGCATTCCTGCTCTCCTCCAAATCTTGCCACCCTCATCTCCTCACTGCTTACCTCAGCTATTTTGTACTACTCAAATACTCCCTTTCAGGGACTACTATCCTATAAACTATGTTTCACCTGTGACATATCTCCCAAATAGCATCAGTTTTCTTGATTGCATCTTTCAATGTTATGCTTTGTTCTACTAAAAGTGAGATTGAAGGTTTACTATGTATATACCAAGCTTGCTTAGATCAAACTCATGTATGATATATCTCCTTGATTGTATATGTGCCACTGTACAAAATTATTTTGTTATTTGTTGTATTTGTGTTGTTATGGAGCTTTTCTCCCCGGGCCTCCACTGTAAATGGACCTTGTCCCAGTCGGACCTTCCTGGTAAACAAATGTAAAATAAAAAATAAAAATAAAAAATGTGTGTCAGCTTCATTAGATCATTAACCTTTTTCCTTTGTGTATTATGCTGACTTTCTACTATGACTGCAAACTATATCCTTCAGAAGGGTCTCACAGAAATGGATAACTGGTGCCAGAGCCATGGCCTAAAGTTAAATGCCAAAAATGCATAGTCATACCGCTTCGGAAAAACAAGGTTACCCTAGCCAAATAGGTGGCAATCCACTGAGCACAGAAGAAGTTATCAGGGACCTGGGGACCCAGGTTGATAGTAGTCTGTCATTAACACCCCATGTAGCTAAAGTAGTTAGGAAGACCTTCTACATTGCCCACCTTATCATGAAGGATTCTCATCTAGATCAAGGGAGGTCTAGTCTCCATACTCATCACTCATCAGACCAATGATTGAGTACAATGCCCCATTGAGGCCACAAAGTTCCTCACCAAAAGGATAAAGGGTCTCAAACATCTGTCCTATGCTGCCCGACTGAAAGAACTCCAGCTCTATTCAGTCGCTACCGCTGCTCTCAGGTGACCTTTGCTTTACAACAACATAGTGTCAAACCCAGATTTGATGAATATGCTTCACTTCAAAAATCTAGATCGGCCTTGTTCAAGAGAAATCTTGACCAATGGATGATTACCTCAGTGTCACTGCTCAACATAGGCACAGTAAAATAATGGGTATAGTTCCCCATACTAAAGGGGGTGGTAAGCCCACAAAACTATATGTTAACAAACAAAGCTTGAAATTCAGTGAAATAAATGGCATTTTCTGGCTAGCTGATGTAATGACTTCTATAAATTAAACTATATGAATAATTAATAAAGATTATTTAAACTCAAATATTTCTGTTAATTATATCACAGACATGACTAGAGTTAAAATGTTGTACAGGGAGTGAGTGGAAGTGCTATGACAGAAAGCCAGCATAATACACAAAGGAAAAAGGTTAATGGAAATAAAATTGACTTCCTAAGATAATCTATGTTTGACAAAACATCATCACGGTTAGTGGAAATATTAAATAAAATGATTGTATAATATGGAGTCTCATGCAGAAAGCCATAAGTGTAACTGATAAAAGATTAAGAAATATAACTAACCAATGAAATACCATCATGAAGACCCCACTATCCCATAGCAAAGAACTGAAACATTCCACAAGAGATAGATACTCATACATACACCAGACACTTCTCTTGCTCAATTTTTTACTGTACAAAAGCACACCAGTAACACAAATTAGTGTAATCATTTCTTTATAAATCAAAGAAAAAAAAAATAAAACAAAAAGAGAGAAACAACAGCACTTCGATGTGACGAATACTCCAAATGCAAGTAAATTGCACATATGTTCCCTAAAGAAAAATGAATGAAGCACAAGTCCACTGAAGAAATTATATTAACTAAATAACTAGCCTCTGTGAAATAGCTATATATTATTACATTTAAAAATAATGTATATCCTTTAAGACATAGAAATGTTTTATTAATTAAAAAAAAAGTATGAAGAGAATGTTACCTGAAATGTAGGTTTAAAACCTGAATGATGTAGTGATACTGATATATCCAACCTGAGTTCTTAAGACAAGATATGAAAACAAAGACTACCACTGGACTTCTGACAAATTTAAATGCTATAAACTGCTTTCCATATTAAAAGATAGAAAACTTCTAATCAATTATAAAAAATATGTGGAGAAAACAGAAGAAAATGTTCAGATATTGCTTGATAGTAGCTTTTGTGGTTTTGTTGGTATTGGATGAGATAGAATCTGTCTTTTATTTCTTTTTCTTCATGTCAGACTAAGAGTTTTTTCAGAAGAACATTTCAAAGTAGGAAAAGACCAATCCATGTTTTTAGAAATTAGTACGAGATTATTATTTTTAACAAAGGTAGAAGCCTCTTCTATGATGTTAAAGACTCTTTCACCATTCGAAAGCTACATTTTTATCTTTGCTGGATTTGAGATTTAATGCAATTGAGTCTAAGAGACTTCACAGGAGACCAGAATCTTATCCAAAGATCCATTGTTTTTTATGAGTAGTCATTATCAAATCTTATGGAATGTTGTTTATATTTCAAATGAGTTTTCCTCCATATATTTTTAAGTGTCATTTATTTATTAACAAATTGATAAAAATTGTACTACTATTGACTGTGGAGGAGAAAATGGTGTAGAGGAAATAGGTTTGCCAATGGCTCTGTGTGCTCTTTCTATATCATATGGAAAGCCTTCCTAAAGATTCAGCATTTATGGAATCCAAGAATTTAAAAATGACATTATATCTTCTCCTTTAGATTTTTCTGGCAAACCAAAGATTCTTATATTGTTCTTCCTTTCTCTGCTCTCTAAATCATCTATATTATTTAAAAGCCAAGTGTTTTGTTTTAATAAAAATTCACCGGGCCGGATTCATGAAGGCTTGCACGGAGTCTAATAGTAGAGTAAGACTCCAGCAAGCCAACATGTCCACCGAGCGATCCAGGAACAGCCAGCAGGTGCGTGCAACTGAGCTCTCCAAACTAGTCCTACACGGACACGCCTGGGATATGCAAATGACCTCAATTGCAGGTGAAAGCCATGCAAATGAGGTAAAATTGCGATCCAGGAAACCCGAACCTGTCTGAGTAGGAGTAGTGTTATTTGCAGAAATGTACTCAGTTGATAACTGAGTACGGTTCTGCAAATAGCAAAACGGAGCCATGTCAGCTGGAAAAAAAAACATGCATTCACAGGAGGAAGCATGCCAATGGCCAAAAATATGGCCAATGGCAATGGGAGGTGATGCAAATTAAAAATAAAATAACTTTTTTTTAATCCTGATTTCTGGGGTTTAACTGTAGCATAGCACCGCGCAAACGCTTTGCACCCTAAAAAGCAGAAAATTAATAATTAAGATCCACAAATGTGGATTTCATAGCTAAAATGAATTTACAATGCAAGGGAATGGCAGGCTGAAGACAACATGGCCACCGAGTAGAGGTTGCTAAGGGGGGAAGCTCAGTCTAAGAGATGTAACTAAGCATTAGTAGGCAATCCTATGCAAATGAGAGTTATGATAGTGAATCGCAAGTTTACATAGCAAATGAGCACAGTCAGTGGAGTGTAGGAGTAGGATAAGGGGAGTAACAGAGTAGAAGATAGGTGACATCACGAGCGGGGTATGTATGAAAGGAGTGCAGCTTATTGGAGCAGAGTGACATGTGTCAGCTTACATTTACGTAATAGTGAAAGAGGTGTGTCAACAGGTAGGCCAGATAAAGTCAAGAAATCAAAGGTGTACGCTGTGGATAACACCAAAGTTTCTTGCTGAGCATGCATGCGTGCGTGTGTGCGCCAGTGAACCCGAGTAAGACAGTGTGCATGCGTGTAAGCGTGTGTGCGCTCGTGTAGGCATAAGTAAGCATATTTAAGGCTGTGTAAACAGTTGTAAGTGTGTTTGCGCAGGTGTGCGTGTGTTTTAACAAGAATAAGCAAGTTTTAGTCCGTGTAAGCATGTGTGCATGCATGTGTTTGCGCTTGTTTGCACGGCACTGCCCTCTGAGGAAACAGATAGGGAAAAGGAAGCACAACAAATAGTAGGAAGTTAACCAGGGAGTACTAGCAGAGCTAGCAGGTGAACACAATCAGAATTAGGCAATTACACAGGCATTACACTAGCCCAGCCCAGCCCAGCACTCAAAACTCAGCAAAAAACATTCCAGTATGTATTTCTCAGACACACTGCAACACTGCAGTAAGCTAATAGAAGTGAAAACTGAAAAAGATTTACTGAGACAAAGAAATGTTAGGGGCTGCCATTGCTGTCATAAGGCGACATATGCAACATGCTGAGGGTGGTGACAATGCAAATGCTGCTGAGCAACCCACAGTGAGGAGATGGAGAAGAGTGCACAGGCCTAGGGTAAACTACCAGGGGCTACATGAGCTGTAGATAGTGGAGCTCTATAGAGTGGACAGAAACCTCATGCAGCAAATTGTTGAGCTGTGCAGGCTACGCCTCACACACAGAACCAACAGAGGGGAACCCTTCCCAGTGGAAACCAAGGTATGTGGTGGCCTAAGAATATTAGCAACAGGTACCTTCCAGAGACCAACTCATGATATGATGGGGATTTCACAGAGATCAGCATCTAGGGTACTGCACCAGTTCCTGAATGCCATGGCAGCACATGTCGGTGATCATGTATATTTCCCCAATTCCCATGAGGTATTGGCCAGAAATATGCATTTCTTCCAGCAAATAGCGGAATACCCTGAGGTAGTGAGTGCAATAGACTGTACGCACATTCGCATCAAAGCACCAGCCAGTGAGCGGGGTAGGGTCTACTATAACCACAAGAGTTACCCCTCCATCAACTGCTAGGTCATGTGTGATGCCCAGGGCATAATAATGAATGTGTGTGCTGGCTGCCCTGGAAGCTACCATGACTCCCATATCTGGCATCTGACACAGCTGTACCAGACATTTGCCAATGGGGACATCCCTCATGGTCACCTAGTGGGGGATGCTAGATATGCACTCCAGCCGTGGCTGATGACACCCATCAGAAATGCACACACACCTGAACAGGAACGCCATAATGAGGCACACGCACAGACACAAAATGTAATTGAGTGTGTGTTTGGGCTGTTCAAGTCACGGTTCCGGTGCCTGGACACATCTGGTGCAGCCTTGCAGTACTCACCAACTACATGTACCCAAATAGTCATGGTATGTGCTATGCTACACAATATGATCCTGTGAAAACAGCTGCAGCAGGAGCAGCATAAGGCCGGGCACAACAGCCCCCCACCATTGCCAAGGCCATCACAGGCAGAGCGTGACTCGGAGGAGGAACAACCTGAGCCTGCCCTAATAGGCAGAAGGAGGCATGCCCAGTATGCTTTGGCCTTGGCAAAGAGGCAATGCATAGCATATACACTGGCTCAGTAGGAACCCTGGAAATGATACCTCTCTCCAACTTGCACATATAATAAAAGCGATGCCTAACTTGACACTACCTGTTAACAAACATGTATAGGGAGTGTAAAATGTGCATCCGACACAGGCAGCCCTGCAGCACCACCTGAAGCATGATTGCTATGTGTTAAGCAATATAAAGCACTGCTAAACAGCTCTCACCACTATTTAATATATGTAAACAAAATTGCACACACTAAGTAGCACAACTGCAGGCAATGTTCAGCAATATTGTGCACTGTCTAGCAATGTTGGGCAACATTGAGCAATGCTGTGCAAGTCTAGTCAAATGTGGGTATAGTTCATCAAAAGCAGGTTAACAAGTTCATATTTGCTTCACTTTTCTTGAAGCAGTCTGTTCTGGCATGTATGAAAATATGAAGCAGTGACAGTCCTTGAACCCAGGAGCACTAGTCAGAGTACAGAACCACTAAACCATGAAAGCATGTCAGTGGTCAGCTTGTATGAAAAAATGTTGATAAGTCAATGCTAAGTATCTCATGGAAACCTTGCAGGCATAGCATAATCCCTGTTGAGTTAAGACACAAAGGTGAGGCCTGCAGTAATAATTGAACCTGATATTCAACACACATATAGTATAAATGTTAATATTGGTAATGTTCACACACATCAACAAATGTAGTGGACCTCAGACAGCAACATACTGCAAGGTCACACTGGGCATGCTCACACACTTGAAACTATGAGACAAATGTCAGGCAACAATACACTGAAAGTCTGAACTGGGCATGCTCACACACTTAGGGCAAGCTTGAGTACAGCAGTGGGGCACACATATCGCTCAGTTGCAAGTGGCAACCCAGGAACCTCACACTATTCACCAATCCACCATGTGCACACAGTGATGACAACAGACACAATATAATATAGTGAAATCCTGTCACAATAAAATATGTTATACAGAAACCTAGGTTGTTCATAGGAAGTGGTAAAGCAAAGAAGAAACAAAACCTGCAATCTGTACCATCACTGAACAATGTGCATCCCGAACATTACCATAGGTTCAGAGGCTGACACTAGGTTATCTGCCCTAGGGTATGTAGAAGCCTACCACAGTGTGTTTGTATTCTGCAATCACGCTAGATCAGTAGACTGTGCCTGTTAATAGTAGGTCACACAAGATATCTCACATATGTTCATTTCTTTCTGCCTCTGTCTAGCAAGGACCCATAACATATCCCAGGGCTAAGCATATGATCACCCGTCCACCTGTGAAGATGTCACCTGTAGGTGGTCAGCGTGGGTCTGTGCATATGTGGGACAGTGATCACATTCCCGAGTGGAGCCTCTGTGATGGTAATATGTCCCTCCAGCATGTCCTATTAACATCATTGCTCACATACCTGTCCCTGGAGCATGTAGCTGTAAGGGACTTTGATATCCTCATGTGGAGCCTGTCCATCAATGCTGTGATGGACATGGCTTCAAACAAACGGTACAGACTGCATCCAAGTAGGCAGTAAGCAACTGAGGAGAGCTGGGGTGACCATAGCCAAACTGTGCATACCATCTGTGTGAGTCCCTAGATCCACTTGGTTATGTAAATCTGTGTACATTCCAGTTGCTGCAGGTGTTGGGTAAGGTACAACATCCAAAATGGGCCATTGTATCCAAGCATGTGCCTGATGACTATAGGGTCACAATGACCCCACCTGATCTGGATGTAAAACTGTATGGGATAAGGTTGCCTAAATAGAAGGTGTGTCCAACAACATTGGCAACGTAAATGTCAAAGGCGAGAGTACTAAGTATTCATGTCCCCAAATCACAAATCACACACACTGTACGTGATGTATCATCACCTATGTGGTAATGTGTGTGCACAATGTTACTACCAAAGGTGATGACTATGCATCTAAAGTAAGGTAGCTGTAGGCCATGGCTCTGGCACCAGTCATCCATCTCTGTGAGACTCTTTCTGAGGATGCTTGTGCCAGCTGTGGAGTCGATTATGGCACACAGTTTGCAGTAATCTACAAACATGGTCATCCATATTCCTCCTGTGTTAGCCAGTATATATCAGAAATATATACAGAACAAGAGAGGTCCCAGGACTGAGCTCTGTGGGATGCCACGTGTAACTGGTGTATAGTCAGACATGGCACCTGCAATACTGACCATGTGTGTGCTATCCATGGTCCAGTTAGCAATCCATCTTGTGACATATGTGTAGATATTGAATCCGGTGATCTAATGTGCAAAGACCAAGTGGGGTATTGTGTAGAAGTGGTGTGCAAACTCCAGGTAGGCTGTGTGGGCAACCCTGTGTATGTCTATGGACCTGTTAACTGTGTAAAGGCATCAAACATCTGCAAGAGGCAAGATATGCCCACAACAACACCAAATTGTGTAGGATCCAGTGTCTGTACGTTCACAATGTGTATGTGTATGTGTTCCATGATGATACACTCCATAGCATAGCAGACCAGGATAGTTAGGCATATATTGTGATAATGTCCAGGGTCCCTTGTGGCACCAGCACTGTGGAGCATGTACACCATAGCTGTATGCCATTCCATGGGTACACATCCTGTAGTAACTGTGATATTGAACAGTGACATAATGTGAGTGTGAAGTTTGTCATGAATCTCATGTATGCCACAGTCTGGGACACTGTCTGGTCCCACTTATGCTGTGTTGTCTTGCTATGGAGAGGGCAGCACACACATGTTCATCTGTGATGTCAGGGAGGCTACACCCTATTGCGATGGACATGTGCACTGCAGGGGGGATGGTGCGGAAACATTCCCACTGAATCTGTTGTCCAGGATGTTCACAATGTCAGTGGGTTCACTGTATCATTTGTAATTATGCAGTAACTCACAGCATATCTGTGAGTTCCCACCCAGGTCCCTGACATAACTAAATAAGGCCTTGTGATTGTCCATAGTGTCTGTTGCAAGTGTCCGTTAGAAGTGGGCCTTAGATGAATCAACAAGTGATCGCAGCTATACCATAGTACTGATCAGAGATGCCTTCCTGATTGTGATTGTGCTCTATAATGTAGTAGCCTCCTCCTGTCCCTGTATAGCTCAGTAATGGACATGGTCCAGTAGACAGGTCCCCTGCCTTTGGAGGAGTGAGTCTTGTAGTTATCTGGAATAGCATGATCCATGAATTCCAGTAGTTGTCCATAGAATGTGCTTGTAAAGTATGAAGTTGTCTGAGCCATAATTAACACTGTCCTAGGGTCATTGAGGGATACCACCTCAGTTTGTACAAGTGTGATGTTTGTTCATGAGAAGTATTTCACTGAGATCACATAGGATGTGTGTGTGTATGGGATATGTATGTCTAGTGAGATGAATGTATATTCCGACCTTAACAATTACAGGTGTACCTCTGTTGTGGAACATAGAGTCCCCATGCAGGTGATGATCAGGTCCCACATGTTTAACCCCCTGTGGGTGTGGTGACCAGGTCTGCCCTAGCATTTGAGTGTAACAATCCTAGCAACTGTTGTGCGAGGGTGTCACTGCTTGAGTAGTATACCCAGTTAATGTTTGTGTATTTGAAGTCACACAATATAATGGTGTTTGGTGAGTCCTTCACATTCCCCAGTGTTCCCAGGAATAATGACTGTTGTGCCCATGTTTGGGAGTGTGGTCTGTAACAGTCTACAAACTGAAATGCAGTTTTGCCCACTCTCAGTTGCACATGTACGTTCCCCAATGCTTTGTGTACTGCTAACAACCTGGAAGTGTGTGTATGAATGATGTATATGGATTCCCCCCTATTGTTGTTGTCCGGTCGAGTCTTGTGTCTGAAAACCATGGTATGATGTAAAACCTGTTATTGCTGCTGTGCTTTTGTGAGCCTGAACCAGGTGTTTGTTACTGCACATATATCGACAGATTCCATACTGATGTGAGTCCTGAGTGCATGCATTCTGAGGGTTAGACATCAGTTGTTGAGCACCATCACTCTCCATTTCCTGTACCCTGTAATGTCTATGGCTGTGGTTATGTCTTCTGATCCTCACTTCAAACAGCCACTATGTGTGTGTCAAGAGCCTAAGGCAGTCTGTGAAAGCCTAGGGGTGACAGGTGCATGGCGTCCATAGCGAATGTACATGGCATGTTGAGCATGTAATCCCAGGCTGACAGACACTGGATCCCCTGTGAATGACAACAATATGTTAGGCAACTGTTAAACATGATCATGTCATCTGTGTACTGTGACATAGTACTTGGTGAGGGTAAGATGCTGCACAAGGTCAGATTCATAATGTCCTGGGCTACATGATCAGAGAGCCCCTCTATGTCTCTTGTCATGTAGTCCAGGGTGGAATGTCTGAGGGTTTACACACCCGAATGGTCAATGATGGAGCCATATTTGTACTTGCAGTGGACTGACAACAGTGCATGTGTCATATGGCATATCCTGGCACCCGACACACAGCACAAAGTGACCTTCACCTTGTTCAGCCTGGTGAGTGGGATGTCAGTGTGACGGACAATTACAGTCACCTAATACAAGTGTATGAGGTGTGTTGTGTAGGCCTAAGGGCAGTGACTGTGTGGCACAATGACTTTGTGAACTATGTGATATGTGTGTATGGATGTCTGTTAGCAGTTGTTTGTGTGTCTGCTTTGGATGTCTCAGCTGATTAGGCAGACTATATTTAGATGCTCCAAGTATGTCATTGTGTGTCAATGTATCGGTTTGCTGTTGTCATAGGTGCGTGTGCGACTTTATTTGTGGTGTGTGTGGTTACCTTCACTACCCGATAGACTGTACCAGTCATGGCTTGGGAGAGCTCAGCCTTCTGTCTGTCTATACAGTTGCACCTCTCACAGATATCTGAGTTTGTTGGTAGGAGGACAGTGTTACCTGTGTACATAAGGCAGTTGTAACAATGCGTCAGAATTCCAATATGCACCAGCTGGACTAGAGAGTACACACAAAACCGACCTTTGGACATGCCAGGATATGATGATGACATACACTGTTTACTGATCACAAACAATCAGTAGTGTGTCAAGTGTGTAAAAGAGTATAACAGGGTTTTAGTGTTCAGGTTTGTTGTTGCTGTGGAAAGATAATCTGCAAAGGAGTACAAACAGAAACATTACACCACCTTCAGCTATGTCAGAAATATCGATGTACAGTCATATATGTCCTGAGTCAGGGTCAACTGTACCTGACTGACAATGTCAACATCCTGTCAGACAGGCCCATACATACATACCCACCTCCCAGTGACAAAAGGCCCTAACATCATACCAGGAGATTTCACATGTAGAATGTGTAAACTGGTCCTCCCAATGCCAAATGAATCCCATCATGTGGATAACATTGTTTCCCCATATGTGTCATAAGTGAATGACAGGACAAACAGACACTGCACCTGAACAATCTGTTGAGCCTCACACTCTCTACAGGATCTTACACCATTGAATGCGTTACAGCAACATGTGGCACACCCCACAAGTGCTGGTGCACAACACACCATGGGAACTATATTCCTATAAGCCTACAAAGTCCGAAATGCTAGTCCATGGAGTCCATAATTATTGCAATCAGGAACAGAGATATTGTAAACCGACAAACACACAACCCAAACGTCTGTGGTATGTTAATGAGCACACCATGTTCCCCACACCTGGTAGATATCTTGCAAGACAGCCACCCAGGACATACATCACTGATAGGAGCAACACAGGTCCCACGTAGACTTTGAATAGCCATTTACCAACATCACAGACACATGTTGTATAAACAAAACCTACAATCCGTGCATGAATATGTATTGTCATATGAAGGAATAGTAATATGTCCACAGGTAGCTCACACCAGGTATGAATTGTGTATTCCTGTTCAAGATGTTCACACCTGCTGACCCACAAGGTTCATTCCTGGGATTGCATAACACTAAGTGCACACACATTACCATGTCCAGTCTGATGATGTCAGCAACTTACAAATATAGCATGTGAATAGAAACCACACAGTAAAGCATATAGCACATCGTGTTAATTCGTATCTCAATAGTATCATAACATAGTTAGGTAGGTGTTTGAATCCTGCAATTGCTAAGTGTATATGTGTGTTTATGAGATTGGCTTTGAATGGAGTGGACTTTTTGGAGACTGTGGAAACACATTAGGAGTGGCGAATACCTCTTTGCCAAGTGTGATGATGTCAGCATCCTACAAATAGAGCTTTGGAAATGAATGCTCCCAGGAAAGCAAATAGCGCATCGTGTTAATCTGTATTTCATTAGTGTCATAACATAATCAGGTAGGGGTTTGAGTCCTGAAAACGCCAAGTGTGGGTGTGTGTTTATGCGTGTGATTTACTTTCAGAAGAGTAGCCTTTTTGGAGACTGTGAAAACACATTTTAAAAGAGGTACATCCCTCTTCGGAAAGTCTGATGATGTCAGCATCCTACAAATATTCAAGGAGAATAGAAACCATCCCGTAATGCATATAGCGTGCTGTGTTAATGCGCATCTCTTTAGTATCATAACATGGTTAGATAGGGGTTTGAATCCTGCAAATGCTGAGTGTGTGCCACAGGTGGTCATTGAAGTGTGGGTTTTGCTTTTACTACGGTATGACATATGTTTAAAATAGTATGTGCATTGCACACATCAGGTATCTGCTTGTCAAATAGATTTGTGTACATGTGACCTCAATGAGTACATATGTGTGAAGCCTGCAAACTACATGAATACATTTGCAACCTTAGACAGATTGTGCCGCTGTTTCTCACATCATAGGTCACATATGTATGTATACATCAAGACCAGCCAATGTAGTGATCCGTGGCCAAGAACATCCCTGCCACACACACCCATGACACGTACTATAGAGTACTGTGAGTGAGGGTAATTGCTGGGGTATATGTCAGACATGTTCATACACAACAATGACTTGCAATAATGGACAGTCATGATAGGTGTGCACCAGCCCTGTGGATATGCCTGCAGGCCCCTAATGTGTTATGTGAAACACTAAGGGACCCCACAATACCTATGGATATGTGGATACCAAGGGACAGATGACATAACACGTGTCTGTCTGTACACATTGGTACCCAAAATACATGTTCAGGGCTACCACCTATGTGGTACTGTTGGGATAGTATGTATAGTAAATGTGGATGACTATGTCAAAGACGGCATACTGCTATACAGCATGTATTGGACAACAGGTATCTGTCTGTATGATACCCTTGTGTAGGATATGCGTCCCATCTGGGGAATGCAGTGTAGGCCAATGCATGCAATTCCAGATGTGGATGGACATATCCCTAGTATGTTTGCATGTACCGAAGAGGGCTTTATGCCACACAGGTGTGGTCCCAGGAACAAGTGGTGGTCAACACCACTGGTTACTGTTATAGTATAGTACCGGAAGGATCCAGCTGTTACTGAGTTCCCTACAACTGTGAGTCATTTGTCAGGACATCATCTAATGATTGGTTATAGTCATGCTGTTGAGGTGGTGTATACTGCCAGACTTCAGATCATTGACAGATATCAATGGTATCACCAACAGCATAGTGCCAACCCATGTCATACACACATGTGTACCCATGTTAGTACATATCTGTAGTAGAATGCATACTGGCCATCAAAAGATACCATGAGATGTTAACAATGTGTAGAACAGTGTATGTTGCACATCCCACATGTCCACTATGCAAGTGCATGCAGACAGTGCGCACACACCATGTTCACAGATGTACACCCATTAATTTGTAATGCACACATCACACACATACTGTCCACTCACTAACACATGCTGGCAACACTGTACACTTCAGCCAAGTGGCACATGGTTGGACAATACATACTCAGACCTAACACGGGTGTAAACAATGTTACAATGACTATCAGAGCTGTGATGCATAATTCCTGCTCAGATATACCTACAAATATATCAGTACACCTTCCTGTTGGCAACTTGCTACTATTGCTACACTGCTATAATGTCACCCTGTGCATCAGAACCATATTAGCCTATTCCTGCATCAATGTGACAGATGACAGAAAGTGGCACAGATGTCATCATATGCACAGGGTGTGTTGTAAGTTTGCTAGAGCCCGACATTGACCCATCCAATTGGCATGTGTGTGTGTGTGTGTGTGTGTGTGTGTGTGTGTGTGTGTGTGTGTGTGAGGGACAACAGTACTGCATGGGCCAATGTTGATGTAATGTGTGTGTGGTGTATGTGTGAGCCCTAGTTATATGGTAAATGTGTGTGTGTCTGCATGCACACAACTCCACCATGTGGCTGCCATATATGGGCAGTTGTGGGACAGCCACAGACTGTACATGCTAGGCCATACAGATTATTGTCTCCGGCCACGGACACAGTACCTGTGCCTAGCAGGGGTGCTACGGGCAGTATCGGCTACCAACCCTGACTGGGTGTTATCATCAGAGGCAGAGGTATGATGACTGGAACCATGTCCCTGCTGGGACTGACCAGTGCCATGTGCACGTGGTCTAGTAGGATGGTCAATGGACAGGCCAGCCCCAGCATTGCTGGGGCTGGTACTGCCACTACAGGAGTGGCTGTGATCCATGGTCCATCTGCGATGACTGCCAGCTGATGCTGTTGCTGGCATGCATCTGTGTCAGCTTCTCATCCTTCCCGCACAGTCCTGGCTCATGGCTAACACATTGTGGAGGACATCTAATGTCTCCCTCCAATGGCTATCAATGACCTTGGTGTAATTCTGGATGGCACCGGCAAGGTCACAGATGCTGTCATTGATAGCAGTGTAATGGACCCTCTGCACCATTAGTCTCTGTCGGATGCACCGTTCCATACGTGCCTGTGCCTGCATTACAGCCCAAAACATACTGGAGGTTGTAATACCTCCGGTGGCACATCTGCCAGGGGCAATATGACCAGTGGTGCTCCCCCGAGAACCCCTGGACATCCGCCTATGTAGTACTATTCCAGTAATCCAGCTATGGCTGCTGTGGGTGGATGCATGTGCTATAGGTACCACACTCTCCTGGTCAATGCCACCTGTATGCTGTCCCTCAGCTACGACCATTTGTGACGAGGGATGTATTGGCAGTATGAGTATGTGCATAGATGGGATTGACCACTGTGTACTGTCGATTGGTGGACCAACAACAGACCCTGTCATACCTTTCTGTGCCACAATACATGCTCATAGGTTCATAGGTTGCTACTAGGCTATCGGTCCTATAGCCTATGCAAGCCTAGCCATAACAATTCCCTGGATATTTCTGCCCACAATATTTACAGGCCCCTGTCTAGCAGGGCAATTGACATGATCCCCAGGATGAATTTCCTATCTCCCATCCAATCATCAAGGTTCCTTTTGAAGAGGGCCAATGAGACGCTCTGCTTGATATGTATGGGCAGTCTATTCCAGATTATGGGGAGTCTCTGGGTCAGGAACCTATCCCTCCAGCATGTTTTGTTCATTGTGATGACAAGGTTTAGATCCCTGGTGTGTGTGGCTCTGAGGGATTGGGATTTCTTTAAGTGGAGCATGTCCAACAGCTCAGGGTTTGACATGACCTTGTATGTTAAGCAGAGATCGCCTCTGAGTAGATGATATGCCACAGGGTATAGCTGGAGTTTTCTTAGACTGTCAGTATATGGCATCTGCTTTAGGCCTGTGGTTTTTTAGTGAGGTATTTCTGTGGCCTTTCAAGCTGTTGCAGATGTCTTGTGAGGTACATACCAAACAGGGCATTATACTCTATAATGGGTCTAATGAGGGATGAGTACAGTGGGACAATGACCTCCTTTTTTCTGGATGAAAAGCCCTTAGTGATGAGGTGTGCCACATAGAAGGATTTCCTGACTGTTGAGGCAATGTAATTATCGAAAGTGAGACCACTGTCCACCTGTGTCCCTAAGTCTCTCATCACACTTTCAATGTTTAATGTCCTGCCACCTATGTGGTAATTCATGGGTACATGTTTTTTCCAAAGGGGATAACTATACATTCCTTGGCATTAAGCTTGAGCCCATGGTTCTGGCACCAGGCATCTGTTTCTGAAAGGCCTTTTTGTAGAATATCCACATCATTTGGGGATTCAATAATGGCTCCCTTTTTTTAGTCATCTGCAAACTTTGTTGCCAGAGTCCCTTAGTGTTGGCCTGTACTTCAGAGAAGTAGATGCCAAACAAGAGTGGTCCCAGGATGAACCCTGCGGTACTCCACTTGTCACTTGTCTGGAGCTGGATTTGGAGTTGGCTACTTTTACTGTCTAGGTTCTGTCAGTAAGCCAGTTAGCAACCCATCGAGTGACGTAAGGATTTATGCCCAGCTTAGCAAGTTTATCTATGATTCCAGAGTGGCGGATGGTGTCAAAGGCCTTGGCGAGGTTCAGATAGGCTGTGTGGACTGCCTTACCCTCGTCCACAGCTCTGGAGACTGATTTGAAGAAGTCAATCAGATTCAGGAGACAAGATTGACCCTTCACAAACCCAAACTGCATGGGGTCCAATGTTTGAAGGTTGCCAATGTCTTTGTTTATAAGTTCCATGATAATGCGTTCCATGCCCTTGCAAATCAGGCTTGTCAGACTGATGGAATGGTAGTTCCCGGGATCCAAGGTGGATCCTCCCTTGTGGAGCGGGATAACTGTAGTTGTGCACCATTCAGTGGGCATGAAGCTTGAGGTGAGGCTATGATTAAACATGACACTTAGGTGAGGTGCCAGTTCATTTTGTAGTTCATGTAGTACTCAGCCTGGGATGTCATCTGGTCCCATGGATGCTGTATTCTTAGCTTTGGAGAGTGCAGTTTCTACCTGTGTGGCCGTGATTATCGGAATTAGGCAATCTTTTGGTATTGAGATGGGCCCTTTAGGTGGTGAGAGTGGGCTGAAGTTGGCACTAAATCGATCTGCCAGGATGTTGGCAATATCCTTGGGATCAATATATTAAATGCCATCCTGTTGTAACTCAGAGCAGATCTGAGAATTGCCATTTAGATTCTTGACATAACTATAGAATGCCTTGTGGTTGTCTTTGGAATCTTTGGCAATTTTATTTTTGTAACTAGCTGTTGAGGATTTTATGAGGGATCTCAGCTACTTACTGAGGCTGGTGAGGGAGTTTTTTGCATCTTGGGATTTTCCTCTTTTTTGCAACAGTTTCTTCCTTCTGTTGTATAGTTTGTTTATAGAAGGGGACCACCAGATGGGCTTCCTTTTTTTGGAGAAGAGCATTTTGGTTCTATTTGGGATGGCATGATTCATGCACAAGTGGATGTGCTCATACAGTGCCTTAGTGTAGGATTCTGCAGTCGAACTTCCAGATCCCGTCTGTGTGGTGTTGTGAAGTTTGTCACTTCTGACTTCAGTAGTTTGAAGTTGGCTTTGGAGAAGTTTTTTAAGGAGGTTTCCTTACTGGGGGGTGGGATATGGATGTCAAGGGTGATTTGCTTATGGTCAGACCTGACCAATGAAGGGGTTACCACTGGTGTGGAGCATCTATCTCCCATGTTGGTAATGACCAGGTCTAGGATATTGGAGACCCTGGTGGGGCAATGGATTAGTTGATCCAGGGCGGTGGAATTTTTGAATTCCAAGAACCGTTGGGAAAAGGAGTTTGTACCTGAGTAGTTTTCCCAATTAATGGCAGGGTAGTTGAAATCACCCAGTATTAGGATGTTTGGTTGTATCTTAATATTTTCCAGTATGTTTAGAAAGGTGTAGTGAGAATTTTGGGGTATAGTTGGGGATCTGTAGCAAGCTACAATTTGGATTGCAGTCTTACCTAGTGTTAGTTGCACCTGGAGAATTTCAGATGCATTGTGTTGGGAAACTAGCCTGGAGGTGTGCATATCCTTGGTGAATATGGACACTCCTCAACCTTTAGTGTTTTGGTCCTGGTTTTGTGGCCGAAAAGTGTGGTAAGAATTGTAGCCTGGTATTGCAGGGGTGCTCTCTGGTGCCTTGAACCAGGTCTCAGTTACTGCACAAATATCGATGTTCGACATTTTTAGGAGTGCCTTGAGAGAGTGCATTTTGAGGTTTAGACTTCTAGCATTGAGTAGCATTACCTTCTGATTTTGCCTGCTTCTATCTGTTACGGTGGTGGTTTTATCCTTTGAACCTTGCCTAAAAAAGGCACTATAGGACTGGCTAGAGCTTGAGCCAGTAACCTGAATCCCAGGGGTGACAGGTGCAGACCATCTCTGGCAAAGCATCATAGTTTGTCGTTCATGTCTTCCCAGGCAGACAAATACTGGATCCCCTTTGAATGACACCAGAAGCTTAGCCAATTGTTGAAGTCAATCATTTTGTCCTTATACTGTGGTATCATTCTTGGTGAAGGCAGGATGCTTCTCAGGGCCAGGGTCATACCTGCCTGGGTCACATGATCCAAGAGCTCTTCCATATCTCTTTTCATGTAGTCCAGGGAGGTACGTCTCAAGTCATTCACTCCAGCATGGACAATGACAGAGTCATATTTGTACTTGGTGTGGAGTGACTTGAGTGCATGCATTATGTGGTGGATTCTGGCACCCGACAGGCAGCTGACTGTAATTTTCTCCTTGTTCAGTCTTGTGAGTGGGACATCAGTGTGCCTAACTATAGAGTCACCAATGACTAAAGTGTTGGGTACATTGTCTTATCTTAGGGGCTGTTGTTGGGTGGCACACTGGTGTTGTGAGCTATGTGTCATTTTGGCTGTGACTGGTGTTTGTTTGCGTTTTGGCTTCAGAGGTCCTTGTTGCTTGGGCTGGTTAATGTTAAGGGCCTCCGCATATGTGGGTTTAGTGTTGCTATGTGTGGGTGTTGATGGTGTGGGTTTTGAAGGGCTATGAGTTGCTTGAGGTGTGATGCAGGTGTTAACCTTCTCCTCTTGACTGTCTAGCACAATCTTGGCCAGAGAGAGCTTTGCTTCCAGTTTGGCTATGTAAATGCATCTGTCACAGTTTGTAGTGTTGGGTGGTAGGAGGAGAGGATTGTCTGTGTATATGAGGCAGTTGCCGCATTGCCCCAGTATGCCCAGATTCACCAGGTGGACAGGAGAAATCACTGGAAGCTGACCCTTGGACATGCCTGTTTAGGTGCTTTTATGTAAAGTTTAAGAGCTGTTTTCCCTTACCTTTGCAAGATACTTTGCAATTACAGGCTGTTTAGTGCCTATGATTAATTTCTCCTTATTGACAAGGAGAGCTGAGTGCTTGTATCTGTTTCAGGCTTCCTAGTGCTTTCCAGCATGTTCTAGAGCAAGTGCTAGTCACAGGGGTTAAGATTTTAGTGCTACTACTGAGAAACCAGCTAGTTTTAAGGGAAAAATTGAAGAGCAGACTTTCTGGCACCTGGAATATTTTAACTGTAGCCTCGCAGTGAATGTGAAAAATATGGAAACACATGCGTTTTTAAGCCAGAAAGTTGAAAGGTAGAGAAATCAGCCCAAAAGGCTAATAAAATTACAATTTCAGAGCTGGAAACCACTTCACTATAGCGTTAGATAGGCAGTACAATGCTCACCAGTCCCACTGGTAGGCAGTAGGACTTCCCTCTACCAATGCAAGGTCTGGATAGCTCTGAGCACAGAAAATAAAGTCCTGAGACAAGTAAAGCTTGGGATATGTACTGGGTAGAAAAGGTGGGAAACGAGCAAACAAGATAGTATTTTTTTTTGTTGTTGAAACAGGCTAAACAATGCAATAATACAGTAAATAAACACAGAAAAGGCTAACATACTTGAGTGTGTAGTCCTAGACAGTAAATGCAATTAAAACTCTACAAAATTAGGGATTTAAAACTTTTTTGAATGAAGCAAGGCAAGTATACAACTGAAAAATGATTTAAGAGGAAGTAACACAGCAGAATACGTAGCTAGTCTACATATACAGAGAAGTCTATATATGCAGAAAAGCAGCTAAAACATACAAACACTTTAGATGCAGTGCATCCTAGGGCACTTGGGTTGTAGCAATATTAAGGCAATTACAGTTATAATAAATGCTCTGAAATATACTCTATATTTCCAAAATGTTTGAGAAGAACAGTCAGGACACAAGGAGATTCAGGCAAAAAAAAATGTTTTGAAAGGGAAAAAGGAGAAATAGAAGGCCTTATCAAATGTTCTTTCTGTATTAGGTAGAATGAGCTAATGACACTAGACTGGGAGGAGTATACCAGATCAGATTTACAGTAGGGGTGGGCCACTGCAAAGCCACCAAGTATAACAGCAAGACACCAACTGGGAGGAAGGGTGGGGACAAAAAAAATAGCCTACAGACAGTAAGCACTAGAGAAAGCCACAAAATGAAAGTTTTTAAACAGATAAGGATTTGTAAAGATACAGAATGCTTTTAACTGCAAACAAATAAAATAAAAGTGCTATATATAAATTGCTAGAAACAATAATCTGTATAAATAATAAAAACGAACAGTATACTTATATATCTCAGCTAACAGTTGTAGTCAACACCTCTTATCCACTCTGCTCAGTGTGTATAGACAGAAACCCTATCAAAGTTATGGCTTAAATACCAGAACAACAACTTTTTTTTTTTACAAAAACACAAAAGAACTAGCCCCCACTAGCCAGCAGACAATTAACACAATCTAGCCAATGTAAAGAAAGGCTCTTCAGCTAAAAAAATAGCCTACAGGCAGTAAGCACTAGAGAAAGCCACATAATGACATTTTTTAAACAAATAAAGATTTGTGAAGATACAGAATGCTTTTAACTGCAAACAAATAAAATAAAAGTGCTATATATAAATTGCTAGAAACAATAATCTGTATAAATAATTAAAAAAACAGGATACTTATATATCTCAGCTAACAGTTGTAGTCAACACCTCTTGTCCACTCTGCTCAGTGTGTATAGACAGAAACCCTAACAAAGTTAGGGCTTAAATACCAGAACAACTTTTTTTTTTTTTTTTTTTTTTACAAAAACACAAAAGTACCAGCCCCCACTAGCCAGCAGACAATAAACACAATCTAGCCAAGGTAAAGAAAGGCTTCAGCTAAAAAAAAATAGCCTACAGACAGTAAGCACTAGAGAAAGCCACATAATGAAAGTTTTTAAACAAATAAAGATTTGTAAAGATACAGAATGCTTTTAACTGCAAACAAATAAAATAAAAGTGCTATATATAAATTGCTAGAAACAATAATCTGTATAAATAATAAAACAACAGGATACTTATATATCTCAGCTAACAGTTGTAGTCAACACCTCTTATCCACTCTGCTCACTGTGTATAGACAGAAACCCTATCAAAGTTATGGCTTAAATACCAGAACAACAACTTTTTTTTTTTTTTACAAAAACACAAAAGAACTAGCCCCCACTAGCCAGCAGACAATTAACACAATCTAGCCAAGGTAAAGAAAGGCTCTTCAGCTAAAAAAATAGCCTACAGGCAGTAAGCACTAGAGAAAGCCAAATAATGACATTTTTTAAACAGATAAAGATTTGTGAAGATACAGAATGCTTTTAACTGCAAACAAATAAAATAAAAGTGCTATATATAAATTGCTAGAAACAATAATCTGTATAAATAATTAAAAAAACAGGATACTTATATATCTCAGCTAACAGTTGTAGTCAACACCTCTTGTCCACTCTGTTCAGTGTGTATAGACAGAAACCCTAACAAAGTTAGGGCTTAAATACCAGAACAACTTTTTTTTTTTTTTTTACAAAAACACAGACGTACCAGCCCCCACTAGCCAGCAGACAATAAACACAATCTAGCCAAGGTAAAGAAAGGCTTCAGCTAAAAAAAATAGCCTACAGACAGTAAGCACTAGAGAAAGCCACATAATGAAAGTTTTTAAACAAATAAAGATTTGTAAAGATACAGAATGCTTTTAACTGCAAACAAATAAAATAAAAGTGCTATATATAAATTGCTAGAAACAATAATCTGTATAAATAATAAAAAAACAGGATACTTATATATCTCAGCTGACAGTTGTAGTCAACACCTCTTATCCACTCTGCTCAGTGTGTATAGACAGAAACCCTATCAAAGTTATGGCTTAAATACCAGAACAACAACTTTTTTTTTTTTTTTTTTTTACAAAAACACAAAAGAACCAGCCCCCACTAGCCAGCAGACAATAAACACAATCTAGCCAAGGTAAAGAAAGACTTCAGCTAAAAAAATAGCCTACAGACAGTAAGCACTAGAGAAAGCCACATAATGAAAGTTTTTAAACAGATAAAGATTTGTAAAGATACAGAATGCTTTTAACTGCAAACAAATAAAATAAAAGTGCTATATATAAATTGCTAGAAACAATAATCTGTATAAATAATAATATGTAAATAATAATCTGTAAAATAATAATGTCTCATCATCTCCACTATTAGTGGTGGTGACATCAGGTTCCCTGCTGCAATCAGCCATGCCTAACTCAGCACCTATGAAAGGATGGCAGGAAACGCACTTTACAATCTGTACATGATGTTAGCACACATCCACACATGCACACATGAGCACATGAACACATGAACACATGCACACATGCACACATGCACACATGAACACATGCACACATGCACACATGAACACATGCACACATGCACACATGAACACATGAACACATGCACTCATGCCCACATGAACACATGCACACATGAACACATGCACACATGCACACATGCATGAAATACACTGCTCACCACAGCACATACACACACACACACACACACACACACACACACACACACACACACACACACACACACACACACACACACACACACCAGCAATCCAACACATACACAATAGTGGGTGATGGTGGGTGACAGTATTACAAGGCAAACAGTTACCACACATGTGTCAGCAGGCAGACCATATGTTGCTCAAAACCATGCAGTGCAAGTGTAGACAGCCCTATCTAATGACATTATACATGACTTTGATGCATGTGTGTAGTTGTTCAGTGATTGGCTACTCCCTGGAACACAATGTGTACATGGACGCAACATTGCTGTGCAAATATTATCTGCTCTGCAATGTCATGTGCACCATCACTCAATGGTATACATGCCATGGCTGCATGTGTCATCTGTGTGACACATAGATTTCCATGTCTGATGACAGTGTCTGTGTCTATAATACATAATATTGGGAACAGGTTTAGCAAATGCATGCAATGTACAGACATGGGATGAGTGGTGCATGTAGACATGATGGAATCCCAATGCACGACATGGACATTGCACAGTGGTTATGGTGCGTGTGGGACATATTGCAGATATGTTGCTGCCAGCCATGACGTGGCATGCTACATGACTGCAACATTAAACACCACACATACCCAATGTGTGTCATATGACTTATACACCCAATAGCATTCCAGGACATATATGTGACTCTTTGTACAGATGGCAACTGTTGTGCAAAATGTGTATACTAGCATATGTAAGCACACACACAACATGCTATGCATGGTGTATATAGGTGCATATGTTTGCACACACAGAACAATGAGGTGCACAGCAAAGACTGCTATGTGTAGTACTGTGGTCACTGTAACTGGATGGGGTGTAGTACCATGTGCCATCATCATCATCATGCATCTTGTGGTCACTCATGGCTACTACTGTGTGACAGACCACTGCCTAGCATGCTGTACCTGAACTGCAGTGCCGTGGATACATTCACTATTACACAGCCACTTTGTACATGGGTGTATGATGTGCCCAGTAGGGAGCATTGCCTAACATGACAGTGTTATGTGTTGAAGAGTGTTGCACAGCCCCACGATAGGCCTCTACCCCTGAAGTACATCATGTGTGTGTGGATGACATGTGGGATACTGACATGTGACCTTACAGCGGGTGTGTGGTTACGCCATATGTAGCACGACTTTGTGTACTGCATGTGATAAATGTCTTATGTTGAGTACAGGTGTTGCAACTATGCCTATCCAATGTGCAGTATGGGGTTGCCACAACTGTGTGTCATGCTCTGTGCATTGCATGTCATTGAGGCAGCTACTGACATTAGTGAGCTGTGCAACGTCTCACAGCAAACATGCACGGCATGCATTATGCGTAGGTGTGTTACGTGTACATGGCCTGCACCTCACCTATGACATGCATATTTCATTACCAACATTGCAGGTATAGCACACTCACCAGCATGGATCGGCTGCCCTGCCGTCACACCAGAGGGACCTACGAGAATATGAGAGGGTTCATCAGTGGCCACAACTGTGGCATTGCTACAGTGGGTATGCTAAACTGCAGTACAACAACAGTCAACAGTCACAGGTGTAGGGATATTATTCAAACTATCCGTATTGCACAACACTAGGATGCAGAACTG
The DNA here is from genome assembly GCF_019279795.1 of Protopterus annectens. Lineage (NCBI taxonomy): Eukaryota > Metazoa > Chordata > Ceratodontiformes > Protopteridae > Protopterus > Protopterus annectens. The sequence continues at coordinate 1,321,053,667 of NC_056745.1, read as the reverse complement.
CTAAACACACAGTACACATCTCACGTACACATAATCTAACAATACAGTTAACTGTAGTCTACAGCTAGGGCATGTTACCTGCTTGCTCCAGGTGGATGTGCTGGGTGGCTCTGGCCTCCATTACAACACATGTCAGAGGTTGATGTAGCTGTTGTCCAGGAGCCACCATGCTTAGGAGCAGCTCCTCTGCTCTGGTGAGGGGGGGATGAATGGCCACCCCACCACCTGTGGCAAGCTGCTGTCTTTGGATATCAGACGCACACCACTGGACTTGTCTAATTAAATCACTGCAGTGGTGGCGTACCTGCTCATATGTCCGGTTATGCATGCCTATTTCATTTACCCGACTAACAAGTTCCTGCCACAGTGCAGTCCACTTCTGCTGGTGCTGGCTGCTTCTGGAGAAGAGCATTGTGTACTGCTGCAAAAGGCTGTTGAGTATCACCTCTTCCTCATCCACTGTGTACACTGGGCTGCGTTGGTGGGCTATCTGGCTGATAATGATATGAACAATGTGTGTGAGAGTGTCCTGTGGCACACTTTACACCTTTTCCCACAGATATCACTTTACTGACATATATACGGTCCTATTGCCTGTCAGAGGTTACACACGTTCAATAACACTTATTGGTTCTCAGGCCACAACTAACTAATGCTGCCTGGCAGACTCTATATATCACACCACTATACAACAGTACCTGACACATGTTTGTGACACATTGCACAACCTCAAGACAGGGGTGTATATCACACCAATGCATGAACAGAGATGTCATCCATTGCAATGGATGTAAAGTACAGGTACAGTAGTACCAATCAACCACCCTAGTCATTGATGCCATAGCCCTGCCTAACAGATGTGTCCAGTTGTTACTATAGGTGGCATACTGCTGTAACAGACGTTGCTGGATACACACCTTAACCCTGTAACACACATATGATTGCAGCCATTGTACAGGCATAATCACACACACATCAGGCAAACATACAACGCACCAATGTATGCCAACACAAATGAGCATTACCTGTGTACCATACAGTGCTGTGTGCCACTACTTACACACCCTTATGCCTGCAGTCTGTCCTCTGTGCAGACTACAGGAAACACACATGACAGTGTTTCCAAGCAATGTGAATGCACACCATACTGTGCTGTTTAGGCCTACAGCTTCAGGTAGTACTACAGTTCATATTGGTGATGGATTCATCAGCTGTACCACTCACTATGCATACATGTATTGCTTTAGCCTACAATGAGACACCACATTCATCAACGGAGAACTACCTCACATCATATGCCGTACTACTATGTCTGCCTAACAGTACATTACACATCAGTTGGTATCCTCAGAGCTAGGATAGGTACTACCATGTCAAATACAACATTACACTAAGCTATCATACATTTACAGACCTTGCACACATTCAGCGTTACACTTATTCAATCTCACATAGCAGCTATTGCATTAAGTACATGTGTGAGTGCATAGTGTCATAGGTAGGTAATATGCTATTGACCCTAGGGCCTATGGCAGCCTAGCCATATGCTACCCTGGCCTTTGACACACATGTACTTTGATTTCACTTGTCCCTGCCAACCTGAACCACAGAGGTGTTTCCTGGGGTGTATTAACAATCTTCCACACAATCATCAGGGGTATTTATAACAACAGCTAAGGAGGAGCCTTGTTTGCTATTGCTATGTGGTCTATTCTGGTGTATGGCATATCTCTGAGATGAGAACCTATCCCTCCAGCATGTGCTGTTTAGTGAGCTGACAAGGTTTAGGGCCCCACAGCGTGTATCCCCGAGGGATTGTGATATGTTGCCATAGTGGTTGTCGCCCAGCTATGGGTGTGACATACCTCTGTATGTCTGGCAGAGGTCACCTCTGTGTGGCCAGTATGCAATACAGTGTAGTTGTTGTTTTGTGAGTCAGTCTGCATAGGGCATCTGTTTGCAGACAGTATTACCCTTTGGGAGGTCTGTCTGTGGTGTGTTCACCTGGTGTAGTTGTCATGTGAAGTACATACCACACAGGGCATTGTGATGAGTAGAGGGGAACTCTACCCTATACTTCCATAGATGACACACCTGTTGTCATGACACATACCACACAGACAGATTACAGGTGTAGTGTGGCACTGTCTTCATCAAAGTGAAGGCTACTGTCCACCTGTGTCCCATGTTCCCTTATCACACCTTCAGTGTTAGGTAGATTTCTACCTATGTGGTAGTTAATGGGTACACTGTTTTGGGAAGGTGGAATGGCACTGCAGTATCAACACTTGTCTACAGTCCATGCCTTGTTCACCACACACCTGTTGCGGTACATATGACCCCGTGTCTCTCTGTCTCTCTCTCTCACTCTATATGTATTTATATATATATATATATATATATATATATATATATATATATATATATATATATATATATTATATATGCATATCTATACACATACATGTACACATCCATTGCTGTACACATTTCATGGTGGGGATATCACTTATGTAACAGTTGTGGGATGTACAGGTATGTGATTAAATTGCACAGTGTTGTGCAGAATGCATGTGGGCGTCCTCAGCCCTTGTAGCATTAGCAGGCCTCACTGTCTGTAACACAGCAGATCTGACAAATCTGTTCCACAGCATTTAACCACCACATGACATATATCAACACTACCATAGCTGGCCTTAGGCATATGCCTACTGGGCCGCCACCTAGGGTGCCGCTCTAGCAGGGGTGCTTTTCCACTATTTATGTGGACACAAGGATGGGGGCACCAGGAAGTGTGGTGGGGGTGCCATAGGGCCCTTTTGCCTAGGGCACCAGTTGACCTAAAGCCACTGTTGCCCACTGCATGCTGTCTTCTAGGCCACGCACTACGACCTACATGGATATATGCACATATCAACCTTCACTGACAGATAGCTGTCCACCCTTCACTAACAGTTGCAGTATGTCCCTTGCCCTATGCACATGTGCAGATACAGATAGATACATACTGCTGCCACACATGGATGATTTGCATGGATGATTTGCAGTGTGTAGAGTACTCTTCGGGAACATCTACAACATGCCAACACATACATGTGAGTTACATACCTTACCTTTGTATTTCCCTGCTCTGTGTGTTACGGTTTTGTAGTTTTTTTTTTTATTGGTGGTTTGTTTTGGGTTTTTGCCCTCTATTTAACCTTCGGTCTCTGTTTCTCACTCTGTTCTGTCTCTGTCTCAGTCTGTGTCCATGTCTCTCTCTCACTCTCTATCTCACAGCACCTGCAATGATATAATTGCATGTGTGGACTGCAGGTACAGCCTGCTTTTCTAGGTATCTGCACTTGTGCATGTGACAGCCTCTGCACCAATTGCTGCCCACTATTCAGTAATTGCATGCAGCCTACTGTTTGGTGATTGCATTACTCACTGTGATTGCAGCCCACTGCTATAAAATGTTTGGTTAGGTAGGCGTAGCCCTTTCAGATTTCAAAGGTGGGGCCAATTCTTGTTTGCTCTGAACACCATTGTGTCAGTCTGAAGGTTGGTATATGTCTATTATCTGATGCTAGGGTTGTAGCCAGTTATATGCATGTTGTACTCATACCTGCATGTTGCTGCTTCCAGTGCACACATCTCACTGTAGACATGTACGCAACAATCCAAATGCTAACACAGGATACATGGGAGTATGTACTTTTTTCTCACTTACACAATTAACTGCCATACAAATGTGGTTATTGCACTGTATTCCTGTGGCCAGTATTTATCCTGGTCTGATATTGTGTGGTGTTTGTAAGGTGCTACTGCAACATTATTCCCTGCTAGGATGGCTGGTTCTCCTTTCACAGTCATGGCATGCAATTCCACAACCATTGCTGGTAAAGACCCACAGAAAAGGGTTTGTGTTATACCGTTCCTAATTTCCATTTACATTCCATCATTGTAATGCATGATATATTTATTTCAGAACCAAGTTATTTGTTCATCTGCTGTGGCTTAATGGTAATCCATGCAGTCTATTGTGTCAATGGTCTGGGGCTCGAGACTGGCAGAGGTTTTTTATTTTGCTGCTCAGCAGAACAAGGGCCCTGCCATAGAGTGACTAAGACACTTTTAAGCAGTTGTAAGCTTGTTTGCACGGGTTTCCATGACGCTTACCGATGCTTAGCTAAGCGTACACATGTGCACTCTCACTTAATCCCGTTTACTACTGCTTAAAAGTGCTTACTCCTGCTAACCCCTGTGCTACTTTCTTTGAAAGAAAAGAAAATGGGGAGATAGGAAAGTGGTGAAAAAGGGGGCAGAGAGAGGGAAAGACAGTAGGAAAACAAGCTCGGGATGTGCAGGATGGGTGTAGGGAAGGTCCATAGCTGCCCATTTCTTTACCAGCAACAGCTGTGCATATGTTGAACATTTGGAGTGAAACCTTCCACCCCTGAGAGAGGGGTGAGGACAACATAGTTTGTTGTACTGCCAATTAGAATTATCAGTGTACATTCCAATGGACATGTGTGCGAAATGGGAAGCTATGTATGGGGCGTAAGTTTTTTTCGGGTACAGATTGCCCTTTTTATTTATTTATTTTTTTGTTTGTTTTTTTCAGGGGAGAGTGGAAAGAAAGGTAGAGGAAGTAGGTATATTTGGGGAGGTAGGTTTGGTAGGTAAACAGACAAGACAAACAAGACGCATACAGGGGCGGAGTATGACACATGGGGTGTGTGAACAGAATTGACGGGGATGGATGTTTGGAAATTGCAAGCCCATGAGCCCACAGATGGTAACAGTGGGACTGAAATCCCCACCCATGGGCAGTCACCACTGGACTTTCACAGACCTGAGGGTCGCTGTGCTGAGGGCTGCGGAGGAGGGGTAGGCTCATCCATGAGTCGCAACACTCTCGCCTCAAGCTGGCATAGGGGATCAGTGACTAAACGCTGGATCTCCCTACGCACCACAACCCGGACCCTTCAGAGGGTGACAGGAGGCCCTTCTCTGCCCGCTCTTGCAGAGGGGGGCGAGCCCCATCCCCTGCAGCGCTTCCACCCGAATGTGGCACAGGACCTATGGAGGAGGGTGGCCCGGGCTGGGCACCAGACCTGCTGGTGCCAGGTGCAACTGCCAGCTGAAGTGGGACAGGTGGGTTCTGTGATTAGGTGTGTTTAATTACAACATAGACAACAGCATTCCAAGTTAGTTGTAACAGCATGCAGTAATATTCCCATTAACCCAACACACCAGGGTTACAACAGTTGAACAGCAAGCATAACACATGCATGTATTGAACGATAGTGGACATTCCAACAGCATGCAGTGATGATTGGTAGCAACAGGCCAACAAGACTGTGGTGTTTTAACAGGGGACATTCATCAAAGTAAGTGCAGATTTTATATAACAATAGGACATATGTCCCAACAAATGTTATGAGATTAGACATACCCATTGAGGTGTGGAATTGCATTGTTTATGCACATGGAGTAGGGTGTAAAATGAAACCTCCATTAACATCTTATTAGTTCCTTAACTGTACACTACATTCCTATTGACTGCAGGTGTATATCCCCTACATGTATTCTTACACTAGGCAACATGCATTTGATTGCGTTATGGGTTTTGCTACTTCATGATATACCTGGCCTATATCTGACGTGGTAACTGTCCAGGATGCAGATGTTACTGCTACATACTTGTATTAAATTGACTTGTTTATGTATCTGCACATCTGGATGTGTTCACATGGCTTTTTTACTTGTTTTCTACACAACCCTACTTTTCATCTAACACACTAACATTTCTGGGGAACACCTTGACAGGCTACTCGTGTGCCAGATTTACCTATGCATGTCAGCCATTTCACAACTGTTTAGGACTATTGCATACTTCACAGCTACTGGCACTTCCTTCATCCACTTTATATGGGACTGCACTACTGGGGGTTGTCAGCACTCACTACAACAGAGTAACATTTCTTCACTGCAAGGGTACAACAACATTTCTGAGTAACTGGCACATACACACTGCAAGTATTATACCTTTCTTATTTACATTAAAATTCTTTTCTACAGACTCTCTCCTGTATCCGGCATTACACTGCATACAGTAGACCTATTCATGAAATGTTTTTCCTTTATTGATAGGTGACAAGACTGTTTTACAGGCTCACTCACGTTTTATCTATGACAGTGCATGCAGAGATAGTATTCCAGACATGTTTTTGCTTTATTCATGGGTTACTACAATCTATTCCTGGCTATCTGACTTATGATATGTAACAGTACATGCAGATGATTTATTCAGGGAATGAATGTTTTATACTTCACAGCTACTGCCACTTCCTTCATCCACTTCCTATGGGACTGCACAACTGTGGGTTGACAGCACCTAATACAACAGTACTATTTATTATTGCAAGGGAACAATAACATTTCAAAGTAAGTGACACAGACACACTCCAAGTTTTATACCTTTATTAATTACATTGAACACTCTTTTTAACAGGCTCTCTCCTTTACTTGTTATTACAGTGCATACGGAAGACATATTCAGGACATATTATACTTTTCTTGATAGATTACAACACTCTTTTTCAGGCCTGCTCACTTATATGTTATGACAGTACATGCAGGGATAGTATTCCAGAATAATTGTACCTTGATTGGTGGGTTAGTACACTCTATTTCTGGCTTACTGATGTTTGTTATATAACAGTACATGCAGAAGATTTAATCAGGACATTTTATTGCTGTATTATTGGGCTTAAAAACTTTTCTCATGCTCACCCACATATATCATGTAACAATATATGCAGAATATTTACTAACCTGCCTGGTGGCGCAGCCTTAGCAGCATATCTGCATAGACTTGCTGATTCATAGCGCGAGCACCTGCAGCTGTGGAGTAAATAAAGGGATATTGAGACATACCTATCCATTATTTAGACTATATTAGCTTATCTTACATACTGCATTCCATGGCTACCTACTTAGTAGTGGGGCATCCCGCATTTGATGGGCCTCCTGGATCCACTGGTTCAGAAGGTCCTGCTTTCGCCTCTTCAGGTCTGCATGGTGGTGATGGACCTGCTCACTAGTCCGAGGGATGCCTGTGGTACTGGTGAGTTCATGAGCCAACTGGTTCCAAGCCTCCGCCTTATACTCCATTCCTTGGAACTGGCCCTGCAGGAGTCGAGTCTCATGCCGATGGACTAGGAGCCAAACCATATATCTTCACTCCTCGATGCCCCAGCGTTGCGCTTGAAAGCATGTACCCTCTCCAGCACCAGACATTTTAACTGCAAATGGGAGCTACAATCAGTTATGGCAAGTATTCCCGCCTATGCGGCTTAAATATGCAGCATTTCCCACACTTTTCTGTGATTGGTTGTTTTTGAATATTCTTGTCTGACTGCAGACATGCTTAGCAATTTTTAATCAAACATTTATTACTATATATATGTTAACAGTGGATGTTTATCCTAAGCTGTCGTGGCTTAGTGGTTCAGTGCTTTGATTATGGTGCACAGTGTCTTGGGTTCAATCCTTATCATTGCATTTTATTTTACTACTGTCCAGACAAGTTAGGGGGCGTGGCTGTGTTTAAGCAACTTTGCTCTACATTGTTCCACGTTGCCCGACGGTGCGCTGGTTGGTGCGGCGCGCACCTCCGCGCAAAGTGATTGCGCTGGGTAAAGCGCTATTTAGCTTTGGACAACTACATTGCGCTGGGTAAAGTGCGAGTTAGCTAGGGGCAACTATATTGTGCTGGGTGAAGCGCTGCTTAACTGTGGGCAATTTTATATTGGGATCCTTTAAAATATTTATTTTATTGACTGATACATTGGCCATTTCACTGCTTTTTAGTTATGTTTAAACATATATATTGGGTATTATTCCATATACTGATTTAAAAAATAAATACGAAAGGGAGTGGTGGGACTCTAACCATGAATGTCTCTTCTTTGTGCGAACGCTCTACCATTACGCTATTGCTATTTGGTGTGATTTGCATAAACATTCTTTCTTATGCTCTTACATGTGAGAATTGCTAACTGTAGCTAAGCAATGGGCACACACACACACGCAAATACAGGCAGCTATTTTGGGTATTTAAAAATAAAAATTTATGGTTATGCGTTTTAGATGTGTGATGGGGGTTTACAGTATCAGACAGTGAGGTGTTGGGTGCAGGGACATTTGAGCGGACTCACTCTTGTTTATTTCCTTTTATTTTAAACAGTTGCAGGGGCATGGACATTTAGACTGCTCGGCAGTCGGACACACCCCCTGCTTTCTTATACGGTCCATGTAGGACTTACGGTTGGGTCAGCGTGCCCTCATGCATATTCATGGCACACTTACGTCATACTGTTCAACTGTAGCCTCTGAGTAAGACTTATTAAGTCTTACACGGAGGATTCATGTATCCAGGGGTTTATTTTTTTGAAAACAGCACAAACTTCAAACAAAATACACATTTCTGACTTTTTGCAGATTCGTCCCTTCCCTCTAGCTTCTCATAACTCTAATAATATAGCACTGCAATATACAATGAACAACTTATTTTGCCTTGGAATTTTATATCCCATCAAAATCGTGCAAAATGTCGCAAATAAATTAAAAAAAAAAAAAAAAAAAAAAAATATATATATATATATATATATATATATATATATATATATATATATATATATATATATATATATATATATATATATATATATAGATGACAAGCATTTCATGACAGTCTAAATAAGGCCTGCACTGTTACAAAGGCCATGCATTTTGCATGATACTGAGTCAGGATATATAAGCCACAATGCAGAGAAGAGGGTCACTGACTTTTCTGTAATGAACTATAAATAAATGTTTATTTATTTAACGTCTGTTAACCGAGTATGCAGACTGTTCCAATGAGTCAGAACTCCATTCAGTCATGACTTGAGCCTTAGAGGCCAAATGGCACAATTAAACATACACGAGAATCATACCTCTCAACCTCTTAATGTAAGAAGTCTAGCCAAAGCCAAATATAATTGGGGGGGTTCAAAGTTTGGGACATACTGGGATCAATTCAATAGCTCTGCTTGCAGAGGCTCAGTAAATTGATCAATGGGGTGGCGTAAGTCGACACACTTTGGCTAGGCTTATAAATGCCCTTGGGCAGATAGCCTAGTACCTATCTATGAACCTATGAACCTATTACATTTATGGTTATGCACAACCTATTATTCTATCTACTGTCAAGGTTTGTAGGGGCACATTCATGTTATTTATGTCTGCAAAAGGAATGAATGTAGTACAGGGAATGTACTTCTACATATAGATGTGTGTATATATATATATATATATATATATATATATATATATATATATATATATATATATATGTATGCATATATATTTATAACAAACTCGCTGACCTCCATGAGGCGGTCTAATTAAAACCAGGCCATCCAACCCTGACACACCTGGATCCATAATTTCATACCCATGGTTGCTCCACCCCACCTGAGTTCCACATACACACAAACCATCCATTCTCCAGTTGTTATCCCAGCCATAACACACCTCCACACATTGCCCTCTCCCCAGCGTTAGGGACCCTACATGTATGTTGTCTCAACCCATGTATCATCAGGCTCTCCCAACCTTTTAGTCCTTGAACATACCTGTCCTTGCTTGTGTAATGGTCAGAAGTCCAAACAGCCTGCAATTTTTGGGTAGTCCCACCAGGGACTACCCTGTAATTGTTTTTAAGGTAGACTTAGCAGGTCGACAATGTTACTCCCACTGGTAGTATCCTGCCTGTGGTTTGAGAAACAGTGATTTGCTCACCCCTGCCCATCTTGATATGTCATAAGATGACAGCGCTAAATAATACAGGAGTTGCTGTTGTTTTCCATCTCATTCTTTTTGTATGCTTTATTGTCACAACGTTCATTCTTCATATATATATATATATATATATATATATATATATATATATATATATATATATATATATATATATATATATATATCTGTACATACACATGTACATACATCTACATAATTATATACATTTCCTATGCTGTTGCATGACTGTGCTGGATGATATGTTTGTGATAACATCAGATTTATGTATATCTACCATGTCTTAGTGGTAAATCACATTGGCTGTGGTGTGCAGGTTCCTGGGTTCAAGCTTTTCAGAGGCCATTTATTTTGTTGCTGGGCAGAACATGGCCCATTGGATACAGAGTGATTAAAGCACTTTTAAGCAGTTGTGAGCAGGTGTGTGTGGGTTTGCACGATGGTAAGCAGTGCTAACTTCTGATTACAGTTTCTTAAATTCAGTTAGCTTCTACTATGCTTAATGTATGTAGGCACTGCTTACACCCATGCAAATGCACTTAAACATGCTTACTAGTATTTATATATGTTTACTACTGCTTATTTGTACTTAAACCTGCTTACTAATGCCTTATTCATTATGACACTAACACTTTAATTAAATTAAATTAATTAAACATTTAATGCAGTACTCCAGTTCATATTTACATGTAATTATGTAGGTTATACAGCAAAATGATGTAAAAATATGTTTATATACACATTCCACATGGAAAATGATATGTACTGCAGTGGGATTCAAACCAAGAACTCTTGCTTGTTAGGCAGATGCTCTAACCACTACACTATTGACATTAACATTCACTCTGCTTGCTTTTTTCTATTTGGATGATTTTGACGTGTAAGCTACACTAAGCAAAGGGCAGCAATGCACAAGCATGCTGCACTTCCCTTTCACTTTAAATAACAAAGAAATAAAAATGTAAAGTAGGGACACAGGCAATTTAAATGTAATATTTCTAGGGACAGGGGCACACAACATTCAACTACGTGCTTGTGTGTTTACTCCTTTGATTTTATTTCAGTGTCCATGGACACTCTTGTATGCTTTGTATATATTTCAGTATCCACGGACACTGAAATAATTGCTTACTATTAGAGGCGGGCTCTAATAGTAAGCATTGTAGGTTGTGCAACTGTGGGGGAATGTTTAAGCCTCCATGCCACGCTTAAACACACCCCCTGCACTTGCATACATTTCCTGTGCACGCAGAGGGTGCAGCAGTGCGCCCTTATGAATATTCATATGATGTTGCTGTACCATCTCTAAGGAGGATGCTCGGGGCAAGGCTAAAACCATCCTTGCGCCAAGCTTCATGAATCCCGGGGAAGGTCTTTTACTAAAAAAATGCAGTTGCCTTGCTCTTTAAGCTTATTTTGCCATTTTATTATACTTTGTATGCCCATTTAACCTCTTATCATGTTCATTGTACTTTTCTTGTGCTCATTTCACTTTAAACATGCTCTTTATACAAACCAAAGGTAATTCTGTGCCCCATATAAGCACTTCTGATAGTTTTATCAAATATTGTGATTTTGAACACTTTGTTTAATTAATAATGTGTTTGTGCCTTTCATATGATTAATAATATGTTTTGTGCTACTCGTTTGATTGATAATGCGTTTTGTGCCTTAGGAATGCTCTGTATCATTTCCTTTGCAAAATAAATCATTTGTGCATGTTTTTGTTTCCTGACGCTCATTTCTGGCCCTTTCTAGTCGTTGGAACACTACATCACCCAATCTGCTCAATATACCTTTGCTGTCAACTCTGCACCCCTCATGGCTTTAAGACGTTGCTATTTCAGTCCTGGTTCTGACACTATGTCACTTGTCTGGTCAGAATAAAACAGACGGACAGTGGTGGGTTGAGTTCAAGCAGCTATATTATGTGCAAACACATCTGGATTAAGGCTTAGTAACTTAAATTTAAACTTATAAACTGACTGACTACTACACTCGTACATGTTAACACTCTAGCTTCTTTTAAAATGATACTGCTGCTTGCACATGCTCACTATATGCACGTGCCTACACTTGGAAATGCTTTACACATGCATGCTCTGTTCTACAAGTAGGTTATCAGTAAATTAATAAATATTATATTTACTATATCATATGTGGATGGACACTTACAAACTGCTAAACCTGACACTGTCTGGCAATAACAGCATTTATGTTTTTTTTTTTCATATTGTATTTGTTAACTTCTGTAGTTATTCTTACTGTCATATGTTAAACTTGAGACCATAGCAGAGAATGAGTTAGTGTGCCATTGTACCGACTTTCTAAATAAAGGTTCTAAGTAAAACTGTAATGAAATTAATTGAAATGCAGTAGACTACATTCAGAATGTTTTACTATGATTTATTAAAAATTAAAGGATAACATGATTGTTGTAAATACAGTAATCAAAGGCAGAAAATGAATAAATAAAGCACAACTGTGGCAATGCATAGTTAAAGAAATAAATAAAAAAACAGATACAGGCACTGAAATAATGTTAATTAGAACAAGAGAATGCATTTTTTAATACTTTCCTTATTTATGCTCCCTTCTTTGTCTTTCTTGTTTTTAGCATATGAAATGCCATTACTGACTTTGTACTAGTTGCTTTGTTTGTTTTATTTTAAAGTGCTGTCAATTAAATCTCTTCTATCAGAGTTCACTTTCAGGCATATATATCACAGCTCTACTGAGTGAGTCTAATTTCAAGGAAAAAGTATTGCATTATTTTCTCATTATACATACAGTATACAGGAACTATAAATGTCCTCAGGGGAAATGAAGTTCTATAGACAATTTAAAGGAAGGTAACGTAACATATTATGACAGAAATATATGGTTAGGATAGGATATTTAGAAATGAAGGTGAACATTCGTATATTGTAAATAGCCTCGGGGAAACCAAGTTGTATACATAATAGAAAGAAATGTAGCTTAACATGAAATGACATAAATATATGCTAGAAATGGATAGTGTCCTATGAATGGAAAAACTGGAAAATTAAGCAATAACAGAGAATGATGACATTTCTCCATTTTAAAAATGTTATGCAAATCAAAAAAAACAGAAACTGAAAAACAGTTCTCTAAATGGCAGATTCAAAGTTAGATTAAAAGAAAGATTTTGATATGCAGAAAGAAAAAGAAAGAGGACAATACAAGTTATAACAACAATGAAGTGGGGCAGAAACATTTGGAAAAGTCCAGGCAAAGGAAAAGACAAACCTTCAGTGAAGTATGGAAAAAAAAACTTTTTAAAAGTATATAAATAAACAATGAACTATAGTGAGTGGTTGGCTTGAGAAGAGAGAAACAGAAAGAAGCAGTGTAACAGAATTACAACCACTGTTTAACATTTAACAGGCAAGACAACTGGAAGTCATCAAACTAACAGTCGAGATGCACATGCAAATGAAGTTGACTGTGGTAGTTTAAAAGAGAAACATAATCCATAAAGCTCTCAAAACAAATGACTAATAATTTGTTTAATTAGTTGTTGACATTCCTGTGGAAAACTATTGATTTTTATATGAATGGTTTGGAATGATTAATATTGTTGTGATGCTGATGATGCTGACGAGTGAGTGCATGTCTGTATTTGTGTGTGTGTGTGTGTGTGTGTGTGTGTGTGTGTGTGTGTGTGTGTGTGTGTGTGTGTGTGTAAGTGTGTGTGTCCAAGTGCAGGGGTGTGTGTGTGTGTGTGTGTGTGTGTGTGTGTGTCTGTGTGTGTCTGTGTGTGTGTGCATGTGCAAAGGTGCCTGTGTTTGTGTCTGTTTCTGCATCTGTGCATCTTTTTCTTCATTTACACAAATATAAATTGCTCAATTTTGATTTGCTTGTTGGTTGACTGTCCTTGCTGTTAACATTTAGTTGCTTATGAAGAGCTACAAAAATGTTTATTTGCTTGATGAATGAGGGATGTACTTATATAATTATATAGAGTACTTATATAATTATATAGAGCAGGCCAACTGCTCTTATCCTTTACCCTAGCCAAAAAATGGAATGCTCTGCCCTCCTCACTTAGGACCTATACCAACCCAAACATCTTCAAAAAACAGCTTCATTCCTACCTCTACCAAAACAGGAATTGCAATTGCACTCCTCAGCCTTTACCTCTGAAGCTATCCTCCCACTTCTCTCCTGGCTAACCTCACTTACCTGCCTAACCTCCTTAATATACTCAGCTTATATTCTTAATTAATATTTCCTGATTTCTTGCCTACACCAGGATTTTTCCCCTTGAATATTTGGGATTTTTTCTTTTACTTCTCAGTCTCTGATTACTGTTATTTGTAATACAATAGTCTATGAAACTTTTATTGTTACTTTTTATTCAAATGTTTATGTAATTTCTTTTATAAATTGTATGTAACTGTATGTAACTAAACACATGGAGCTTTTCTCCCCGGGCCTCCACTGAAAACGGGCCCCCAAGCCCAGTGGACCTCCCTGGTAATCAAACTGAAATAAAATAATAATAAATAAATAAATAATTGCATTATTCCTCTTTCTCCAAGTTACAGTGACCTCTTTCATAGCTCTCAACGTCTTAGTGCAAAACATCTGGACTAAGCCCAAAATAATGGGGGGAAAGGCCTAAATATAGAGACAAAATTTAAATATTGCTTGTATAAACTTGGAAAGTTGTTATAATAACAGGATTTTCTTTAGCATGTATTTTCTGCAGGATATGAAGTCTGAAACTCAAATATATATCATTATGTAGTGGCTTTAATCCTCAGTGATTTGCCAGAAAAACACAAATTTTATTAGGTAAAGAACAAAAATATGAGCCAGAAATCTGGACATTTTGTGAAACTCTGGCCAGTTGAGAGGTATGCCTCTTAGTGAAAATAATAAGGTAAGGGTCTGTGATGGCAGGAGCCCCTGTCCCCCACAGTGGGGGTGCAAAAGTGTTTGCTATAGTCTGAAAACAGTATAGGGTTATTTGTTCTGTGATACTTTTTACTACATGGTCATTCTTGTTTTGATCAAGCAAGGTAATTAGACCTCATGATGTTTACAACTGATAGGATACCTAATTATAAGACTTGCGCTATTCTTTACAACAAATAACAGAAGACAGAAGATATGCCCTAAAATTGAAGGACTGCTATGTCAAAGTGACCCAATATCCAGCTTGAACCAGAAAGTTACTGCATTTCTCATCCCACACCAAATCAGCTATGTCCTGTGCCATGAATAAGGGCACTTTTGACAATTTTAAGGCATATTTGAGATATCAGACTTCTGCAGCAACTGATACCAGAGTTGTCATTTCGAAATCATAATATTGCCAAACCATGAAAACCAAACAAACCTGAAATAAAAAAAAAACCTCTGGACCATTTTTGCATACTCAGATATATATATCTCATGTACTTAAAATCTTGGCACCTGTATATATTCCTATATAGACTGAATGGTAAGTCTTATTTTTCAATATTATCTTATTTAATAAAACCTAAATAACTCCTGTCAAAAAATATAGATAGACAGATAGCTAGATAGATAGATAGATAGATAGATAGATAGATAGACAGATAGATAGATAGATAGATAAATCCTTATATGTTTACATTCTTGCTGCCTCAAATTCAATAAACTATTGATCAATATTTGATCACTAATCTCTGTATTTTTGTTAGCCTGTAGTCTTATTTGCCACTTGGTGATAAACCTGCTTTTGTATACAAAAAAATCTAATACTATTAAGAGTATGCTTGAAAAAAATGTGACTTTAGTAGCCATGCCAGTTACTGATAAGCTCAGGGGCATGTATAAAATGTCTTCATTGCAACATCTGTAGATATATTTATGAAAGACCTTATATAAATTTACTTCATTTAAATTGTACTATCAGTGTGCCTGGGAGATTCAGCTGTAATTCTACTAATCTAGTGTACATTGCATTATGTTCAGGTTGCATTGCATTCTATGTAGGGATGACTACTAGGAATTTGAGCAAACGCATTAAAGAGCATTATTATGCTATTAAGACAAAGGATGATAAAAATGCATTGTTCAGACATTCCACTGAATGTAGTTCATATAAAAAAATTTCTTTACTGTTTTGGAACATATTGTGGTTGATCTAATTGGAGGGAACTTAAAAAACAGAGTGGAAAAGAAAGGGTCAGTATGGCAGCTTAGACTGGGGGCTGACAATCCCCCAGGTTTAAATAAATTCATTAATATTAAATGTTTTTTAACAGATAGTAAATAGTAAGTATATTTGTTTTGTTTTAGCTGTTGTATTTTTATATTTTTGCATGTTAACTATCAAGTTATAAATGTGTATTTAAATGCTCGTTTGTTGCTTAATTGATTAATTGATTAATTAATTTGGCATTCAATGGTGATTTTGTGAGGGAAATGTTTTTTGTATAAAAAGTGTGGTAAATGTATGCATTTTTATTTCTGAAGAAGTCCTTGAGTCGAAAGCATTGAGTAAAGAAGTCTTTTATGCTAATTTTGATTGGTGTCTTCCTCTGTTGCTCCAGTGTTTTTGGATTTCCAAAATATAAACAAACTGATTAACTTACAGACAACACAAACACACATGCTTATATCTCAACAGCTTACTACAAAATGGCAGTCTGTCTCACACATACTCAGTATTTATACACATGTGCAAGCCCATGGAAAGCTTATTAAAGGTATACAT
This sequence comes from Protopterus annectens, assembly GCF_019279795.1. NCBI lineage: Eukaryota > Metazoa > Chordata > Ceratodontiformes > Protopteridae > Protopterus > Protopterus annectens. Next base: position 1,321,037,100 of record NC_056745.1, on the reverse strand, counting down.
ACATACTGATCTACCCCGTTGTCCAAGTGTGAATGAAATGTCAAATTCTGTTTGACTTTGTGAGGCACTGTCATTTATTGCAAACTTACTAACATGTTGTCAGGTGAGGGAACTTACCATTAAACTTGGGGACTGCGTCCTACTTCCCCCAGGCTACCTCATACATATAACTATGTTATCAGCAGCAGCACCCATTCTGTTGCTGACATCATCCATAATTAATGGTATAGTTGAACTGTTTGTTTCGGATGCTGACTTTGTAAAAATAAATTATTACAAAACATTAATAATAATGCAGCAGCATATGGTATGGCATGCTTACAAGGGAGTGAGTAGGATGCTGATCATGTACACTGGCTTCATTTTCATTATTTGCTGAGGTGCAAGGCTCACATAATAATAGTGAATTGTGACATGTTTAAATACATCATTCTTTATTAGCATTAAATTTTATCTATAAAACTTGTACATTTTAAACTAGCCTTCATAAGCTAATGAAGGTAACTGCTGCTGCAGACATTGATTACATGGAACAATGACCACAGCATCTCTAATTATTCCTGTTGTACCATTTTCTGTATCATAGTCATCTCCATAGACGGACAGAAGATATTCATCATCTGGTGTTATATTAACAAGATTTGGAACCTCCTTTGTAGTGTTATGGAAAACTGCCTTCTGCCTGGCCTTGCTTCTAGCATGTTACCATATAATTTGCCTTTTTCTTGCACTATGCCAGTGCTTTGTTCTTGCCTCCAGCTTTTCCTTCAGCAACTACTTGACTCCAAGCTTTGTTCCTGTCAGTTCGTCTGGGCCTCCCTTTAGCAAAAATAAGTTTCCAATATGTCCTAAGTGCTGCCATGAGGACACAATTTTCCTCATGGCTAAAGTTATCCTTTCTGTGCTTTGATACCTTATTCTCCATCAGTACTACATGAAAAAAGGAAAAAAGGGCTAAAGTCAGACATTTGTGGCATTAATGTTTGGATGACATCACCTGTTAAAGTACAAATGAATGGCTAACTATTCTTGCCACCCACAGTGACTTCTAGGAAAGACTAACACACACACATATATACACACACACACGCACACACGCACACACACACACACACACACACACACACACACACACACACACACACACACACACACACACACACACAAAACACTGTATATATCAGTATTTCAATATATCCATGCCAAGTGCAATCTTAAATTAAATCCATTTTATTCAATCACACTAGTCAACCAAAAACACAACATTGATCTGTATACTCTGCCATTGTAATGTATTTTTTCCTCACTCTCAGTACCAAAACATTACATTCAACCCACATCTGTTCCTGTCCTTTGTATACTGAAATCTTTCTAGTAAAATAAACATTTTCCCATGTATGTACAATCACTACAGTACACTCCTGTAATGCTCATTTTCTGTAATTGCTACTATATTCCACAGCTCATGTCATGAGATGCAACTTAAAAATGACTAAAATTACCACTTATGCAATGTTATTGATACATGCACAGTATGCATCAAAAGTCATTGCAAGTGACCTTTAAATCAATAGTAAAATAATTGTTAAAGTTTCTCTTACAAAATAATTATATTTAAATGTTTCCTTACTTTGATATGTCTGTGATATCCTAATACATTTGCCATGTATCTTGGCTAGTCACAAATTAATATGGTGATACTCATTAGTAAAAATTCATGGTCGCTTAGAAATGTTTTATGCAAATTAGGCTAATATATATGCATGTCTATGAATCATAGAGGTACATAAATGTGACCCTAGTTATAACAGTGAAATTTAGCAGTTCACTGATTGTGCACATGCAACTCATAGTATGTGAATTTATGTCAAAGAGATACGGACACACTGCTGACATTTTTGAGCTCTAAAGTACTCCGCAGCTACACCAAGCTTTCTGTGTATGTGCACGGATTGCCCTATGTTAACTAAAATAAGAGTATGCTTGAAAATTTCAGAATGGAGTCATCTGAATGTCAGGTTGACAGCAATAAGAAGGTTAATACCTGCCCATCCAACACTGTATGTCACATCCTATCAACTGAGAAATATCATAATGTCATAAAAATAGAAAATCACATTCATATTGCCATTTATTCCCCCCCAAAATTAAATGAAAACCTCACTACATGACATATTGCTGTTAAGGCAAAAAATATTACTTTTATCAATAAGCATTAATAATGCTAGTTATTAGACATATATTTAAAAAAAAAATACACATGGAAAGGACTGGAAAGCATTTTCCTTTAAGAAAAACAGTATGTGTCAAAGCTGTTTTGAATACACCAAACTTGCCAGTCGTACCAATACCTACTCTAAAGAACATGATAGCAAAAAGGGTTTGGTCAAGGCGATGTCACACCCAACAAGGAGGGGTTCTAATCCTGCTTAATTCATCCCTCACCATACTTTCCTCATTCTTGTTCTGGCTCTTTGAATTTTGACAACACCTGTGAAGGCACAAGGCTGTACTTCTAGCTGGTCTGACAAAGAGACTAATCATGTGCTACCTTTTGCATAATTCGTACCTGCAGAATACTTAGGAATGCATGACACACAGCACTTGAAAAAAACTGACATCTTTCAGGAGGTGGGTGATCACCTATCAACCCTGACAGGTGCCGCCCGCTTCAGTTATCAATGCTGTCACAGGTATGATGATTTTAAAAAGCGTTGTTCTTGCCAGCTTGTTGAGTGGGTAGACCATGTTATGACAAGAAGGCCAGAGTTTTATAGCAAGTAAAATATATTTCTTAACACTGAGTCATATATATATATATATATATATATATATATATATATATATATATATGTACATATATGTGTGTGTGTGTGTGTGTATATATATATATATACATATATGAAGATTTTTTTTAAAAATTGCTTAAATACATATATTTGCCAAGACAGATATCTGTACCCAAAAATATCATAATGAGGTACACTTAAGAGGCATGGCTGTATTGCTATTATGAAATGAATAGGAAATGAGTAACATATCATTAATCAAACATGCATCTTTTTAAAAAAGAAGACTATTGCTACTATGTTAACAGACAATAATAAACAGAAATGTCAGGTAAAACTGGAAATAATAAATCTGTATTCTTAACTGTGTAAATAATCTACTGCTATACTGGTATCGATAATAGTGACTGGATATATAAAGTTATGAAATAAAAATTGCAATTACAGATGTATAATTATTTACCATTGCAGAGAAAAACTTGTAGCTGATAACATTACACAAGGCCAGTTTTGTGTGAGCCACATAAATATAAGTAGAACATGTGCGTAACTCAGTTGTTTTTCCAGACGTATTTCTGTCTGCACGTACAACATGGCTGAAATGTAACCCCCTACTTAGACTGCAGCTTGGGGGAGGGGGGTTACTATGCTAAGTGGATGACCAACACAAAAGTTTTCTGTGAACATGCTGTTTTACTTTAGTATCACTTATTAAATCAGACCCCTTTACCCCTGTGGTCACTGAACCTCAATTGCCCATTGACCCATTAATTCTGCTAAAACCCTAGCATCCAAAAACACTGAAAGAGAAAGATGAGAACCAGGGATTGTGATTGTCATCCAGGCTGAGTTAAGATATTTTTTGTATGCAATTAACACTCTCTCTCCAATGTCCAGTACACTGACTGAGTAAAATTGCATTGTCCCACACATCCACAATGCTCAGCTGGAATATCATGCACATTTTAGTATGTAGGCTCACACACCCCAATTGTCCTTGCTGTAGATCAGCACTGGTGATCCTTCCCCTAAATTATGATCATGTGGTGGGACTTCACAGACATTATTGATATGAGCAAGGCATTCGTGACCATTCATCTCCATCCTTCTCCAACTGTCTCCTAGTAGATATGAACTCATGTTATCTTGTGCATTGTCGTCTATGCTGTGAATGTAGATATACAATTAAATTGAACAAATATTTGTGCATTCAGTTATAACTCTTTTCATAATTACAGTATTGGTGGACAACAAGTATGACGAAAAGATTTTTGTCCAGTATGCCCAAACCCTGAATTATCATATTTCATGCATATGATCATTTTCAGGTTCTGCATAATCTTTTCCAAAAACCATGGGAAGCTTTCCAACAGACAGTTACCCTCAATGCATGAGTTCTCTTATGAGGACAGTTAAAGTGTTGTAGCCAATAACTGGTTAACATCTGGTGTCATTAACCAATTATCAAAGACAACTATTTTTTCATTGTATTTAGGCATAATTTGTGGTGAAGGAAAGATTCCATGGAGGACTTGTCTGCCTGGAAAGTTCTGACATGTCACTCTGCATATCTCTCAGGGATCTACATCTCAGTTATAGCTCAGGAATGTATATAGAGATTTTTCTTGTTTCTCTGTTGCAAAAAGTGTGCATCAAGTCACTCAGTGACCATTTTATGCAAGAATGTCAAAGGTCATATCAACCAGTCCCCAATTTCTACCTATATACTTTCCTTTCCTCATGTATTTCTTTTTTTTTTTTTTTTTTTTTGAAAAGATGAAACATTTTCTCATAACTGCAAAATGATAAACTGCTAAAATTCTAAGTGCACTTATGACATAATGCTGCAATTAGAGTTTCTTTGTGAGACACTGCACCATCTACTGTTCTTTCCTGAAAATATTGTTGAGGTAATAAAACTCAATTATACACCTACAAGGTAATTTTAAATAATCTGAGCAAACTAAATAAAATGTCTTGATATGCAATTAAAATCCAAATTAGTGTTAAAATAGCAACATAAGCAGTTTTTAACTCCAACAAGAATAAAGGCAACCTACAACAGCAGTATGCTATGCAGACTAGTGGAATATGTCAAGCCACAATGAATAAAGTTCAGACACATTTGTTTTACAAGCTAGAGTAATTAAAACATGAAGATAACAGCATCTCCTAATTAAATACTGTATCTGAAACCTGCAGAGAAGCAGTTACAGTGCCTATTGTTAGTTCACTGATAACACAATTTCATCAGAATATAATTTAATGCTGTGGAATTATGAAGGATGTAGAAGTTATATATTCATCACTATTTTGATCATCAGTGACTTTTTTAAATCCTTTAACAAATTTTCTCTGATCATATACATTAGTTTTAACAAAAGTGTTTCTCATTTATCAAGCAAAGGAACATTAGCTGCAATGACTGTTACTCTATATTTCATCTTATTATTTATCTCTGAATGAATGGAAAATTAATGTACTAGAGCAGCAGCGCGGCAGAATAGCTTATTCTGAAAAACCATGCTTGTTGTTGCAATCTTTTATATATATTCAATTTTGATGCTACAAAATAGACTCTCTACAAAAATATATACTTAAGACTTAAAGTCATATATTGCAATACACAGTTTTTGATTTTTTTTTTCTTTCTTGTTCTCGACTTCTGTCTTTTTTCTTACTTTCACTCACTTTTTGTTTGAACAAAAAGACAGCAGAACAAAGTTAAGTGAATGATATAAACCTGATCTTCATTTACTTTGTATACACATGCATCTTAGTCATGATGTATCTTTTTGTTTTAATAAGAAAATAAGAAATCAAAACAAATGAACTTTAATATAAACCTTCATAGTTATTAACAAACATAATTAGTTAATTCTTGCAATGTGAAACATACAAGCCGTGGCTCTGGTTTACTCATTTAATTTGTTACTATTAGTGTTTGATTCCTTATTGTCATTGAAAAAATACTGAACGTTGTGGCTGTCTCTTTATAGAGATGTGTATTCCGTTCGTGTACACCAAATGATTCAACACTGTTAACCTCTTTTTACTGTTTCTCTTTTCACGCCATTTATTTATTTTCCCTTCTCTCACTCTTGTGCTTCTGTGAGTACTAGTTCTTCTGCTCTTACCTGTCTGATGTCTCTTACAATACTATAGACATCCTTCCTTGCACTGGAATGCTGTCTCTTGTCTATTTGTCTTTAGTTCTAGAAACCAGAGTGATAAAATGAGTATATAAGGTCTTTCCACTTTCTCATTATCCAAGAAGGACAGACAACATCCCAGGCTGCATTCTACATGAGCTACAGAACGAACTGGCACCCCACCTAAGTACCAAGTAAAGTCATAGCCTCACCTCAGGCTTTGTGCCCACTGAATGACACACAGTGACAGTTAACCCACTCCACAAAGGGGGAGCCACCACGGACACCAGGAACTACCACCCCATTAGCCTGATGAGCCTGGTCTGCAAGGCCATGGAACGTATCATCATGGAACTTATAAACAAAGACATTGGAAATCTCCAAACTCTGGACCCCACCCAGTTCGGGTATGTAAAAGGCAGATCATATCTCCTAAACCTGATAAACGTCTTTGAAGCAGTTACCTAAGCCATAGACAAGGGCAAGGTGGTTCACACAGCCTATCTAGATCTTGACAAGGCTTTCAACACCATCCTCCACTCTGGAATTATAAACTCACTAAACTAGGTATAAATCCCTATGTTACAAGATGGGTTGCCAACTGGCTCACTGACAGAACCCACACTGTGAAAGCAGCAGACTCCAAATCTGACTTCAGACCAGTAACAAGTGGAGTACCACAGGGTTCAGAACTGGGTCCTCTCCTGTTTGGTATCTACTTCTCTGAAGTACAGGCTAACACAAAAGGTCTTTGGCTAATGAAGTTTGCAGATGACTGCAAACTAGGAGCCATAATCGAAACTCCTAACGATGTGGACATTCTACAAAAGGGCCTCACTGAGACAGATGCCTGGTGTCAAAGCCATGGCCTCAAGCTCAATGCCAAAAAGTGCATTGTCATCCCCTTTGGTAAAAACTCTGTACCCATGAACTACAACATAGGCGATAATATACTTAACACTGAAAGTGTGATAAGAGACTTTGAGACACAGGTGGACAGTAGTCTCTACTTTGATAATCACATCGCTACAGTAGTCAGGAAATCCTTCTATGTGGCACACCTCATCACAAAAGGTTTCTCATTCAGAAAAAAAAAAGAGGTCATTGTTCCCCTTTACTCATCACTCATTAGACCCATTATAGAGTACGACGCCCCTTTTGGTATGTACCTCACAAGACATCTACAACTGGAAAGGCCGCAGAAATACCTCACAAAGTGGATTACCAGCCTCAAACAGATGCCCCATGCAGACTGTCTCAAAAAACTCCAGCTTTACTCTGTCGCATATCGTCTACTCAGAGGTGATCTCTGCCTAACATACAAAGCTATGTCAACCCAGAGCTGTTGGACATGCTCCACTTAAAGAAATCCCAATCTCTCTGAGCTACATGCTCTATGGACCTAAACCTTGTCACCACAATAAACAGAACATGCCGGAGGGATAGATTCCTCTCTCAGAGACTTCCCATACTCTGGAATAAACTACTTATCTATATCAAACAAAGCTCCTCATTAGCACTCTTCAGGAAAAATCTTGATGATTGGATGGGAAATAGGAAATTCTCCCCGGGGATCACCACTGTGGCTCTGCTCGACAGGGGCACAGGAAAATAATTTTCTTGGGTGGCAAAAGTGAGGGTACCTTTCTGGCTGGGCTTGTATAGGCCCTAGGGCCGATAGCCTAGTACCTACCTAAGAACCTATAAACCTATAAAGGAACCATTCCTTGTACTCTGCATTCTGTGTGCCTCCTTATCAGACTGTACCCCATGATTCCTATTTCTGTTTTCATGCATTCCATGGAGTTTGCATTCCATTTAATTAATTTCATGTTTTTATCACTAACACTACATTATCATGCATTCATTACCATCTAGCACTTTAGATTTCCTTGTTTCTTATACTTTCTTGCACTATCACCTTTACCCAAGAGATCCTAGTCTATGCAAGACTGTCAGTCTCAGATTTTTGTTTGTTAACTATTCTCCCTTGCCCCCAAATTTATTTTTTATTCTGCAATGCACCTTCTTATGTTTGTCACATTAGCATATGAGCCATTGCTCATTTCCTATCACTTCCTTGACTTACATCTCCAGTGCTTATTTAAAAACAGATAAATTAAAACAAATCTAAGCTTCAGAGTTGCTCTTACATTTATGTCACCTGACTGCATACTTACACACCTCTCTAGCCAGAGTGGTCCACTACATTTTTCTCATTCTGAATAATTGTATCAATATTACATTCAGCCACTTGCCTCACCATAGCTCTCAACCTCTCAGTGCAAAAAATCTGGACAAAATCATAAATAAACCCGGGGATCGCTTCAGTGGCCTTACTTGATAGGGGCACTGGGAACTAACTTCGGGCAGCATGATGCCAGGGAATCTTCTTGGGCTAGGCTTATATAGGCTCCAGGGCCATTAGCCTAGGATACACCTATGAACTTATGAACCTATGGGGGAGACAAAGTCTCAAAAATAGGGACAAATTTTAAATATTGCTCTTATACGTTCATAAAGGTGCTAGGATGAACGGTTTTGTCTTACTATGCATTTTCTCAAGGACTTGAAGTCTGAAACCCAAATGACTGTCATTATTTAGTGAATTCATTCCTCACTAATTTGCCAGAAAAATCCAGAAAATCACAAATTTTATGAGGCACAAACCAAAAATATGAGGCAAAAATCTGGGCATTCTGTGAAAATCTGTACAGTTGAGAGGCATAGATAATCTTCTCTTGTATGGTGCTATCCTTATCCACATTCTCACCTTATCCTGCTACCTAGCCTTGGCGCGTCCAGCTTTTCCTCTCGATTAAACTAGAACTTGCCCTTTGGTATCACCAATGCCATTGTAAGCTGCTATAAAATGCAAATGTCTTTCAGTCCCTTGGCTCAGGTATGACACTACTGCCCCTCCCCCCCACACACACACCCTATATATCTGCTTCTTACTATCTACAACTTTCATTTACTTACATCAGCTTCATTCTGTCTACAACCTTCCTTTACTTTGCACAGTTAGTCTTTTCATTATTTGTGCATCTGTCTGACTCATGCATCATTTTACTAGACTTCCAGCTGTCTTCTAACCCAATCCTTTTTTATCACTATATCAAAGGATTTCAGGGGGTGGTGATTTTATTTGTATCTATTGTCTCTGCTCTCATGAATTTTAATGTGCTGTTCTCTCTGATGCATTAACTCAGAGTCTATATTGTGACTCTCAGGGTGTTATTAAATTGTTGAGCAAACTCGGTTGGTTATATGATGCAATGGAATAAGATCCTGACTGTGGTCCAAATGTGTCTTGTTTGATTAGCAGACCAGGAACAGCAGGGGTTAACAAGGGTAAGTTGAGAGTGAGTGGCAGGTGTGGGCTCACCATACTGTGTGAAAGTGACAGTGCAGTCACTGCAGTGCTATCATCTAGCATCTATCTCAAGAAAGTGCACAGTATGAAACCCTGAGACTGGTGATCTGTGTCTGGCTTTGCCAGAATGATGGCAGTAGTTGGTACTGTCCCTTTGCTGTGGGAAGTATTGCAAGCCCTTGTGTTGATGCAGGTATACACATTGACCATCAAAATGACGAATTAAGGGGGGGGGGTGGAGCCTGAATGGCCAACTGAAAGAAGCAGTATTTTAGAGCTCCATATACCTAGTTAAATAAGACAGGAAAAATATTTTTTCTTCAAAGTACAAAATCTTATAGATAAAGGACTAATTTGCATAATTAGAAACTGTGGTGAAGTTTTACAAATAATTTCCTGTCAAAAAGCTTGGAGATATATTCAGTTGTTAAAATGAGCAAATCAAATAATTCTCACCAGGATGCTGCGTTAAAAAAGGAACTACAACAGATGGCATCTACCCTACAGGAGTTGTCTTTGAAGATGGATGATTTTAAAGAGAACCTAGAAAACCGTAAAATAAGCAGTCAAAAATAGGCTGACACCCTCAGGGAAATGCTACAACACCAGACAAGGTTAACAGGAATAGAGGTTTCTCTAAATGACTTAGAAAGCAGACTTAAGGAAGAAGAAACACAGAAAGAACTGCTTCTTAAACAAAACACTTGGTTGGTTAATAAAGTAGATGACTTGGAAAATAGGGAGAGGAGAAATAACATCAGGATTTTTGGATTACCTGAAAACACAGAAGGTAAGGATATTATTTACTTTTTATCAAGCTGGGTATCTGACTTTTTAAATGTAAAAGAAGGACTTTCCTTTGGCATTGAAAGGGCACACAGAGCTCTTGGGAAACCTGCCACTAACTCAAACTCTCCTGCTAGATCATTAATTATCAAATTTCTTTCATACTTGGACAAGGAACTGATTTTATAATCTGCTTGGAGGAAGGCACCTCTAAAATATAAACAGAGCCTGATAAGATTTGATAATGATTATTCATCTAGAATAATGGAACAAAGGAAAAAGTGTGGCCAATGATAAAGTTTCTTAAACAAAATAACATCAAGGCACAACTTGCATATCCCGCTAAGATAAGAATACTGTATGCCAATGAGGTGAGTACTTTTATTGACTTAGAGCAAGTCTCTTCATTTATTAAAACTAATAATGTGATTACTTTACCAGAAGATATGGATTGGATGTCATCTTCTCTCAAGAGAACACAAGAAACAAATATCTGGACATATGTCAAAAAGAAGATGCAAAAGACTGATATCGTTACAGCCAAATCTCTCAAAGCATCTACTATGATATGAATTGTTTTAACATTACTTAAAAGGACCAATTTTACTGCTTGGAATTTTAAAACAAAGGTAACTAACTATTGGAATCTTTGTCTATGTTTTTTGAAGATAGATGAGACATGAGAGTTTTCACATTACCTCAGATATGCAAAACAAGTTACTTTTTTTCACAGAAGGAGGGTTATATAGCACATAAAATATTTATACTGTAAATCAACATACATAATACATGTGTATTTCTCTTAATTTTCTCTTTTCTCTCTCTTCTCCCTTTTCTCATTTATTTTAACTGCATCTTGTCTCCCTTTCTAAATTCTCTCCTATTTACTATACTAATATAGTCTGTATATATTTAATAACTCACTATCTATACATAGATAAATAATAGTCTAAAATAATATAGTTTTAAGGTAGCCTAATTGGAATAGTGAACTTAATTAATTATTACAATATTTATTAGATTAATGATAGTCACTGTTACGCATATTGGGATTGGGGACATGTAAGTGATTAACTCTGAAATGTTCCAGTCATGTACATATGTCCTTTGAATTATTTCCTTTTAGTATTAGCAAATTCATAAAAAAAGGAAGGAAAAAGGTACTGTTGGTTAAGAGAAGTGAAGCTTTCTTCACATTCTACTTGCATTGCCATAGCAACAGTAAACAACTGCTGCAGTTTCTAAGCATTTAGCCTCACAGAATACAAATAATAAGAAAAAGTAATGTTGTTTAGTTATTAAAATGAAAAACAACCTAAGCAAGGTAAAATAAAAACATAATAGGACGATTTATAAATATTTTATGATTTATCCTCATAGGATTACATATTCCTGGAAATACAACTGAAATGTTCCCAAACTACATGTGCACTTAAATGTAGCTGTCTGATTAAAAAGTATTACTCAGTTTAACATGTTGATTTCACAAGCTATCTGCACTGTAAAAGTTACATTTTATATGTTATTTGAAATTGTCAGTCTCTAGAACATATGAAAAGATACATATTACTTTTTGCAACATGTTCACTGGGATTCATGAAGCTTGCTCCAGGCACCGGAGTAGTATCGGCGATCTAGTGCCAAATATGGGCACCGAGCGATTCAGGTATGAGCTGTTTCCACATGCACTACCAGCGTACGGCAGAGCTGTGCAGCTCCGGCGCATGTATGCTAATCACCCCATGTGCAGCAGTGTAGCATGCAAATGAAGGTATATAGCGATTCATGAAGTGGTGCAGGCGTAGAAATGTAAAACAAAAAAAAGGTTTACATTTTGTCAAACATAAAATCGGAACCATGAAAGTGGACCAAACTTACGTATTATAATGTTAATATATGCCAATGGCTAAATATATACCCAATGGCATAAAACAACATGCGCAACATATAAAAAATAATATTTAATGTCATGGCCACACTAACGCAAAGTAAAACTGCAGTGCTTCTGTGCGCAAATGGGATTACAAGGAAAATATATTTAGATGTCATAAAACTGCAATGTAACACAATTCATGATATCCCCATAACAGTCAATGGCATGCATGCTACACCACAACCATGGCGCAAGGGTTGCTAAGGGTCTGTGACAGTGTTCCATGCGGTAACTAGGAATTAGCATTCAATGCCATGCAAATGAGTCAAGTAATACTTTATCGCAAATGCCCCGCTGATGTAAGGATGTACCACACAGCAAAGCAGTACAACACCGAGGAGTGGCCTGGAGGTAAACCTAACATCAAGAGAGGGGCGCGCCACCGTAGTTGTAAGCACAGTGGATCATTGCTAATACATGTTGTGTGTTGCTAAGCAAAGCCGCAAGATAGGGGTGTGGAATTAGCCATAGCTTTGCTTAGCTGAGAGCACACAAGGTAACTGAAAGTTCATGTGAAGTGGATGAAAACGCACACAAAACCTGGTAAACAGTTGTGCGTGGTGCACACCACAGCTGAAACAGGAAGGATACGGGAAGACAATAAGGAAATGCTATGCTGCAGCATGGTAATTGGAGTACAAATGAGTAATTAACACCTAGAAACTCACAATGGGCCATAGACAACAGCTAACAAGGCTGCTAGCAGCTACATGCATAACAGGAAAGGGGAGGTGCCGTACAGCAAAGAAAAGAGAATTGTCACAGCAGAACAAAGCAAACTTGCAGTAGATCAGCTACATAACACATTTCCTAACACAATCCTGAGTTGTGAAAATACAAAACAAGAAATGCAGCAGCTGGATGCATGCCTGACAATGGGAGAGGAATCGGGTTGAAAATTGAAATAAAGGGCAAAAGATGAATCACGGCAGCCAAGCGTAAGTCAACACCAAAGCCCCCACAATAGCAGTACCTGCTGTAAAACCAATAATTATGATATCCTGCAGCTGGAATAGCACAAACACACCCAAATACATCAGCATCATCCATTGCACAATAGTATAAGGTGTGAAAGCCCCACACACACACTTGTTTATTCCCAGACTCTCTGCACCATTGGTGTATACAGACGGGGAACGTTTAATATGTACATGTTAGGGGCTGCCATAGCTTTGATTCACCAGCATGTGTTGGAGACTGATGGTGGTGTGAAGGATGATGCTGACAACCATCTCAGGGACCAGAGGATGAGAAGAGTGTTCAGACCCATGGTAACCTACCAGGGGCTACATGATCTGGAGATTGTAGAACATTACAGGGTGAACAGGGACATCATACAGCCACTTGTTGAGCAGTGTCGGCCACACCTCAGAGCCAGTAGTAACAGAGGGGAGCCCATCCCAGTGGACACAAAGGTATGTGCTTGAGAATAATAGCCATGGGTACCTTCCAAAGACCAACTGGGGATATCATGGAGATCTCACAGGCATCAGCATCCAGGGTACTCCACCAGTTCCTGGATGCCATGTTGCCACATGCCAATGAGCACATATACTTCCTCTAAATGCAGGAGGAGTTGGCCAGCAATATGAGTCTTTTCCACCATGTGGCAGACTACCCAGAGGTACTGGGTGCAATAGACTGCATGCACATACACATCAAGTCACCACCCGGTGAGCAGGGTAGGTGCTACAAAAACCGCAAGGGATTCCCCTCCATCTACTGCCAGGTTGTGTGCAATGCCCAGGGCATTATCATGGATGTGTGTGCTGGCAGCCCTGGAAGCACACACATCCATTATCATGGATGCGTGTGCTGGCAGCCCTGGAAGCTATCACGACTCCCACATCTGGCATGCCTCACAGCTGTATCAGGTATTTGCCAGGGGGGGACATCCCATACGGCCACCTGGTAGGGAATGCTGGCTATGCACTGGAACCATGGATGATTAGTTCCATCAGAAATGCACAAACAGCCACGCAAGAATGCCATAATGAGGCACACACAGAAACCAGAATCATCATAGAGCACGTTTTGGGATGCTGTAATCATGGTTCCATTGATTGGACATATCTGAGGGAGCCTTGCAGTACTCTCCAGGAATGTGAGCCCACATCTTCATAGTATGTGCCATGCTACACAATATGATCCTGTGTAAACAGCTGCAGCAGGGACAGAATGGTGAAGGCCCTCACAGCCCACCACAATTGCCAAGGGACCCATAGGCACAGATGAACTCAGACCATGGACACCCTGGGCTAGCCCCAGTAGGCAGATGGAGGTGTGCCCAGTATGCCCATGCCTTGGCAAAGAGGGAACATATAGCACACACACTGACAGTGTAGGCACTAACGGACTGACACCCTTCTCCACCTACACATACAGCAAACATGGATGGCACACACACATGACCACCTGTAAATTGTCATGTATAGGTGGTCTATTGTGTGCATCCTACATAGGTAGCCCTCACCTATTGTACACACAACCGCCATTGGCACAAGGTAAGTCAGTACCTAAACAGTAAATTAAGTTATCAGCATGTGTCCATACTGTATGTACAGGTTCATAGATACATAGGTAGGTACATGCCCAACTGCCGAGGCCACTCATAAGCATAGGCAAAACGTGTCTGCTGTCACCACCCCATCGATTAACTAACTGTCCCTCTGTGGAGCAGAGCCAATTGTGGGATCCCGGAAGGTATAGCCACTGTTCACCACCCACTCTGCAAGGATTCCCTGGAGTGTTAGTGAGGGGTTTTGTATAATGTAATCAGGGATGTAGTTCCAAATAATGGGGAGTATCCCTGACAGGAATCTTCACAGATGTTTACATGTTACATAGTTACCTTAAACACAGCTTGCATATATAGATAGTTCTCCACAACATAATAAACATGTGGAACACACAACTGCTGAAATGTGCGTTAATCACCCTTGCACTACCAGTGCCTGCTCTGAGAGGTAAGATATCACTGCCAGGATTAGAACACGCAACCATGTACACATTCATCACAATAACATACCACTAAGCTAACTGAGATGTACCAATGGCAGTTGTGTATACTGACAGGATAAAACACAAAAGGTAGGAATGTGTTGAAATAGGACAAACCGGTATGTACCCAATGAAAGGTGTATGTTTTATATATATATATATATATATATATATATATATATATATATATATATATATATATATATATATATATATATATATATATATACATCATCATATATATAGATAGAGTGAGAGGAAGAGAGAGAGATACTTGTCGATATATGAGGATATACATATATATGTAAATATATAGATAGATTAACAACATCTACATAACCATGAAGGTACATATAAATGGGATACCTACCACATACCGACTGCTTTACATACTGACGCGCGTAATCCCGAGGCTTAAGGTCCGACAGAACACAGTACCAAAACACCAGATGCGCGAGGTGTAAAATCATGATGTTAAGGGACAGTTAGTTAGTGCTTCTGGTGTTGTGGTTCAGGTAGGTTACTGTGTGTAAGTGTGTTTCTTAGGGCTGTAGTGTATGTAAGTGTGTGTTCTGTGCATGGTGTGAGTTCTTGGGGGACTGTAATGTGTGGGTGTGGGTTAGCTTTGTGCATCTATTTGTGCGACCTAGGAGGTAGAATATTAAAGTAGGGGGTGGTGTGGGGGATGCAGACACCTACATGGGGGGGGTGTAGGCAGGCTTGGCCACCTGCTCATACATAGTGTAGGATGGTTTGTTTTAATGTGTTGGGTAGCAGTGTGTCTGTGTGTGTGTGTGTGTGTGTGTGTGTGTGTGTGTGTGTGTGTGTTCCATGTTCACGTTAATTTCACGAGTACTGTCGCTGTCGGTAATGTGGGATATGGAAGTCTGGTCCCGGTACTGTGTGCGTTGGAACTCTGTGGTTTCAGGATTCCATAGGTATCCCGTATACAGCAGTTGAAGTGTTCATATATGTGTATAACATGGACCATAGCAATCACACATTCCGCCACTACCAACCTTTATGAACAAAGGATATGGAGAGTATATGTCTATACACTATTAGAAATATGTGCTATGGACATGAGCCAATGATAGTGTTACCACCTGTCCCACTTTGTGAGGGACACTCCCTCTTTGGGTGGTTGTGTCCTGACCAAATATGTTAAACGTGACAAATGTTTTGGGATTGTAGGACATATTTATGACCCATATGTACTGTAATAGTTGCATACAATAGTTATTTCTGTATCTAAAATACCTACATGTTACAAGAAACAGGATAAGCAACTAAACTGCTACAAGAATAAGCTTATATTTAGGCAAGAAAGGAATTTTCTATCCCTTGTACTGACCATGGGTTTGTGTCAGCCTGTAAATTCTGATGTGTGTCCCGAAATTGTCCCACTATGGCCATAAGAAAAGGTGGCAACCCTAGCCAAAGAGGGTCAGTCACCAACACAACTACGATGACTGAAAATACCTATGACAGAAATACACAGCTTTCATGTAGCAACACTTTATTACATTCAGATGTATTACCAGAGGGATTCAAGGACTAACATCACCTGCATGCTTTACAGGAGCCACATAACAGTGCCTTAATGAATCAGCCTGCAATTACCATTGTATTAGTCCACAAAAGGATAGGTGTTCAAATAAGGAAGGAACCCTCACGCACATATCGATTATGTATAAAAGCAGTTCCTACACACCGGCATCTGCTATGCACACCCACCATCACCCTCACACCCAAACATATTACAATACAAACTGTAATAACATCACAAATCATTCACTCACTGTACGACATCTGCAGAAGCCTTAACATACCTTGTCAGAGACACACTAACATGGCTTATTGTGAAATAGCTGCTGTTATACAATGGAACAGCTGCTGATGTTACAGGGTTTGTTTGCACTAATCCCATTTCAGAGAGTTGTGTGTACACCGGGATGTGTTAACAATTACTGAGTAACAGCAAAGTATGCTACACTTGTACACCAAATCAAGAATGTCTGGTGAGCACACTGTAAACCACATAACAGTTCATGAATAGCCATACAGCCTTGAGCTGCCCAAATATCCTTGCCTGACTTAAACATCTGCAGAAGTATCAGGTACAAACAAACCCTGCATAAGTAGCAATGTTCTGAAATATGACAGCTGTACTCACATATAGAACAAAATCATCTAGCCATTATACACAGTCCACGGGAGTCATGAAGCTAATATATCTCTGTGTGTCTCCATATAGCTCCTGAAATACATCACAAACAACACATACAGGCTGTCTTCCTCGAAAGTAAGGCAAACGGACAATGCCCAAAAGGAGTACTCAGTTATACACCACTATTGCCATGGTATTGGCTAATGGAGTAACTGCACAGCTGATGTGAATCTAATTAACTACTTTGGAACAGCAATTGGTGGACAGGATACCACATGTTACCAGTATGTAACTAGAAAAGGATGTGTTATCACACATTCAAACCATCCGTATATACCAGCAGAGCATTACAAAGAACATTGAAACACAAACTGAAAAGGATTGAAACACAAACTGAAAAGGATTGAATCAACAGTTAACGACGCCTCGGGTTACTAATAAGGTATGTAGAACAGTCATTATATCTGTGTATGTAGTACCTTTCTGTAGTATTTAAAGTGCACGCAATCCATATAGTGGAAACAGTTATCTTGTAATGATGTATTGTTGAGCATAGTAACGCTTGTAGTATTTGTGTGTACTGCTGTAGGTCACAAGGCAAACACCGCATATACCACAAGGGATGCTATATAAGGGCTATGAACAGAAATACTCCTCACCAGCCAATGTCAGTGGCAGGGCTGGTCCAACAAGTATGTGCTATAACAGGGGATAGTATATGTTGATATAATTGTAACTGTAGCCATATGTATGGGTGTATTACTGAGGATAACATGTGGAAGGTTGGGTCACTGTGCAATTATGATTTGCATTGTGGGATATTGTGCCAATAACTGTGCAATGTACAGTATTGTAGGCAGATATGTATTACAAGCTACATAGCATTACTGTAATGTTAGGCAACCATTAGTTATGTCTATTGGCATTTACAATACACAATAACAGGATCCATATGTCTTTTAGTCACCCGACAGTTTATCAGCATGATAGCAAAGTAAAATGGAAGAGCTAGTTAACTATCCATGCACAAAAGATATGTAATATGTGCAAAGGTAGATACTAGGCTGTCTTACCAAGGATATTTGTAAGCCTAGCTAGCGTGTGTTGGCTTCCGCCACCTCCATAGGTTGGTCCTCTGTGCCTCTGAATGGCAGAGCCATTAGGTCCCTGTGCCTCTGTCCAGCAGAGCCACTGCAGTGATCCCCGGGGTACATGTCTGTCTCCCATCCACATGTCAAGGTTTCCCTTGAATAGTGCTAGTGAGGGGCCCTGCCTGATGTACATTGGAATCATGTTCCAAAGCATGGGGAGTGTTCGGGTCAGGAATCTATCCGTCCAGCATGTCCTTCTCATCGTTGTGGTTAGGTGTATATCCCTAGAGCATGTGACTCTCAGGGGCCTCTGTTTAGGTGGAGCATATCCAGCAATACAGGGTTGGACCTGGGCCTTGTATGTCAAGCAGAGATCACCTGTGAGAATGCGGTATGCAATGTAGTACAGCTGGAGTTTCTTAGGATGGGCTGCATAGGTCATCTGTTTGAGGTCAGTAATCCTCTTGGTGTGGCACTGGTGTGGTCTTCCAAGTTGTTGCAGTTGTCTTGTAAGGTATATCCCAAATGGAGTGTTGTATCCTTTAATGGGTCTAATATGTCAAAAGTAGAGTCACAATGGCCTCCTTTGATCTGGATTCGAACCCATTAGAGATTATGGGGGCCATGTAGATGGATATTCTAATCACCTTGTCATTATGGGTATCAAAGGATAGATGACTATCTACTGGGGTTCCTGGATCCCGTATTACCTTTTCTGTATGTAGGGGTCTAGCACCTCTGTGTTAGTCCATGGGTAATTAGTTATATCCAAAGGGGATGACTATGCACTTTTAGGCATTCATCTTGATGCCATGATATTAAGACAAGGTATCCATCTCAGTGTGACCCTTCCAGAGGGTGTCTGTAACAGCTGGGGAAATAATTATGTCCCCTAGTTTTTCAGTCGTCTGCATACCTTTTCAGTCAAAGCCCTCCTGTGCTTGTCTGCATGTCAGAGAAGTATATACTGAACATGAGGGGCCTTAGGACTGAGCCCTGGGGGACGCCACTTGTAACTGATATACAGTCGGTCCTAGGGTATGCAACTCCCACTGTGTGGGTTTTGTCTGTGAGCCACTTTGCAAACTATCACATGACGTAGGGGTTAATGTTCAGGCGGATGGGTATGTTGAGAATACCAGAAGAAGGAATGGTGTTGAAAGCCTATGAGAGATATAGGTAGGCTGTGTGAACTTCCTTACCCTCATTTAATGCCTTGGTAACTGTCTCTAAGAAGTCCACCAGGTTTAGAAGGCATGGTCTGCTCTTAACAATGCCAAACAGGGAGGGTCAAAGGTTTGGAGGTACCCAATGTCTCTGTGACTGAGATCCATGATGTGCACCATAGCCTTGCAGACCAGGCTAGTCAGACCTATAGGGAAATTAGTCCTATGGTCCATTGTGGTGCCACCTTTGTGGAGTGGGATAACTGTTGCTGTGTGCCATTCAGGGGGCACTATGCCCAATGTGAGGCTATTGTTGAACATGGTGCATAAGTGGGGAGACAGTATGTTCTGAAGTTAGTGTAAAATGCAGCCTGGGATGTTGTCCGGTCCCATGGATGCTGTGATATTGGCTTTAGAGTGTGCAGCTTTGAGAAGGATGGGGGAAAGGTAGCACTGAACCTATCTGCCAAGATGTTGCCAATATCAGTTTTTTCTGTAATGTTCGTGCCTTTGTGCTGTAACTCAGAGCAGATCTGGTTGTTGACTTTGAGATATGTGACATAGCTATAGAATGCTTTGTGGTTGTTGTTGGAATTAGTGGCATTTTAGTTTTCATAGCTAGCTTTGCAGAATCTTATAAGGGATCTCACCTTCTTACTGAGGCTGGTCAGGGAGCTCCTCCATGCATGAGATTGTACTCTCCTTTGCAACAGTGTCTTCCTCCTGTAGTACAGTTTGTTTATGGCAGGGGACTACCAGATTGGTTTCCTTAATTAGAAGTATAGCATCCTGGTTCTGTTTGGGAAGTGTTTATAGAGTGCATTTGTGTAGGATTCAGCAGTTGTAACAGTATTGTCCATCTGAATGGGTGTCATGACGTTCACCACATTTGTCTTAAGAAGTCTGTAGTTGGCTTTGTAGACATATTATAC
Organism: Protopterus annectens; assembly: GCF_019279795.1. Classification (NCBI taxonomy): domain Eukaryota; kingdom Metazoa; phylum Chordata; order Ceratodontiformes; family Protopteridae; genus Protopterus; species Protopterus annectens. The sequence goes on along the minus strand of NC_056745.1, from coordinate 1,321,016,705 downwards.
TGTGGTTCCCTTAATGGGGGGGTGGGGAGCGGGATGTGGATATCAACGGTGTTCAGCTCATGGTCGGATCAGACCAAAGAGGAGTGGACTTCATGTGTGGAGCATCAGTCACTCATGTTGGTAATGCCTAGGTCTAGGATATTGCTGCTTTGGTGGGTGTGTGGATATGTTGATTCAGGGCATTGGTATTTATGAATTCCAGAAAGTGTTGAGCTAATGTGTTGGTACACGAGTAGTTTTCCCAGTTAATGGTGGGGCAGATTCAGTGAGACTATGTAATGAGTGTGATGTGGTGCGAATGTTTACCTTCTCCACATGACTGTCAGGGTCAGGCTTGGTTGGAGAGACCTTTACCTCCGGTTTGGCTAGATGAGTGCATCTCTCACAGGTTGTAGTGCTGGGTGGTAGGGGGAGAGGCTTGTCTGTGTACATGAGGCAATGTGTACATTGCCTCAAGATGTCCAGATTCATCAGATAGACAGGTGAGAACACTGGCAGTTGACTCTTGGACATGCCTGAATATAGAACTACTTTCACCTAGATAAGTGAGGAAATTGAGTACAAGAGCTAATTTACTCTAAGCAAGTGAGAAAAGTATGTACAAAACCTTTTTACCCTTACCTCTAGGTAATGAGGAAGATTGAGTGCTATAGTAATTATTAGCTTACGTTGTGCTTACAAGTTCTGAACAAGTGCTGAGCATGAATAAGCAATCCAGATAGGGTCTTGGATAACAAAAACACATGGCCCCCTCCCACCAACAGGTACACAAGCATATATCCATGTACACCACAGGGCCCCTGTATCCACAATTATGCAGGTACAAGATGCACTCAGGCTGCATGGGACGTGTCCACATCACAGGTTGTATCATACACATATGGCAAAACAAGATGCTCTCCATGTACACATCATGTAAAACATAGTGCCATGTCAGGTTGTGTACACACTGAATGGTGCACACCAACAGGTATTACAACCCACAAAGGGGGAGACACCACTAATAATGGGAAGTACTACACTACTACCCTGCTGAGTCTGGTCTGGAAGGCCATGAACCTTGATCAATTAATTGATGTCAGCAGTACAGATGTAGATGACAGTATGGTTGATGTCACACTGCATATCATAACCTCGCCAGGTCATAGGACATCATCACCCGTACTGTGTACCACCTACACTCGGTATACTAGCTGTACATTCCTATGTCAACGGAGTGTTTTTTAACAGAACTGCTGGCAGAACCAACACTACAGAAGGTGTCTGAATAATACATGCTCATCACAACAGTGGCAGCTACAGTATGTCAGGGTTAATGAATTTCATTCCCATTCATTGTAGTCTATACCTCACAGACAAACAGAAGGCATCTGCCTATTGAAGTATGTGAATGACTATGACCTAGGAGCAATAGCTGACTCAGGAGTGTTGTGGACAACATACAGAAGGGGCTTTGTGGGTGAGGTGTGTGTGACATATGGCCACAATCTGACAGCTACATATTGCATTGTCCCCCCTATGTTAATAACCCTGTACCCATGAACTACCACCTAGGCAGCGGTCAACATAATGGACAATTGTGTGTAAGGGATGCAGCTGGGCAGTTGTCTTTCCTGTCATAACTACATCACCACACCTGTCAGGTAGTCATATGTGGCAACTCTAATAATGATAGGGTGCCATACATGAATTTAGAGATCGTTGTCCAGCCATACACAACACTCAAGTGACCCATATCAGATCATATATTTCCTTTAAGGGGTATTGGCCATGTGCAGATGGCCTACACCAGCCTCCCCATTCCCCATCTCCACTATGTAGCATGATGCATACCCTGAATAAATCCATGCCCAACCCAGTGATGTTGGACATGCTACACATACTCATCCTGATCTCGAACACATACTTCTTGGACATCCACCTTCCACATGCTGGACAGATCCTTGTCCCATACACTTTACATAGTCCTGCCATACTATGTATTCCTGTCCGTCAAAGCTACACATCACTCCTCTCTGGGACATTGTGTGATGACCGTATGGTAATGCATGGTAAATGCATCATTAACCCTGTGGATCAGTAATGTGGCACTGCTCCACCTGGCCCCACAGACATGCCTGTCAGCTACTGCCAGGTAACCTTTAATCCTAGATTCATACATGGCCCATGGCATATAGCCCACTAGTTGACTTTGACTGTACATGCTATAGTTGATATCCATCCCTGCAAATACCATCTAGCTAGCCAGTGTTCCATGTGTATTTGAATTGCTGTACAGTGCCGTGTAGATGTATATGGCAGAACACATACATGTAAAACCTTATGTGAACAAGTCTCCAGGGTCACAGGTCATGTCTGTTAAGGCAGTGTAAGTCCTTATATGTGACATATACACAGCATGAAGGTTGACTGCATTAATGTGGACATATCCAGCCATGTGCCGATAGGTAGGAAAACCAGTGCAGGCAAACAGACATGCTCACATCAAGATAGCATCCACATGGAGTATGAGCACTGTAATCAGGTGACACACACACATATATGGTGATAATATCCACTCAACATTGAATGTCACAAGTGTGTGACACAAACACGTCAGTATCATGTAGGTTTGCAAATACAACTATTTAAACTTAATAAATGTGATACACATGTATGTTCAGTTGTAGCTCTGTATGGCTCTGTGAGTTACTGTGACCTGTCTCCATCATTATGTCTTCCAGGTATGCCACGTGCAAGGCTATCCCCTTTTACCCACTTGGAGAATGAGGCCCTCATCCCATACCTACTCAACAATCATGATATCCTGTTCAGCCATGTGCCACAGGATGCACGGCAGCGGCATGCCCTGTAGATGGAACTTCGCAGGAGGGTTAATGATGTTGGTGGCCACAACTGCACATACCAGCAGGTGTGCAGACACTGTTCAGACCTCATTAGATGGGCGAAACAGCATGCGAATGCAATCGCCAGGGCACAAGGCGCAACAGGTGGTGGACCACCAACCCAGCCCCCACTCACATGTACCAAGGAGCTACTGGCCAACCTGGGGACACCTGCAGAACCACATCCACAAGCCTTAGCTGATGTTGTGGAAGTGGGTGTCTCTCAACCACTGAGCCTGAAGTTGCCTGGTAAGTCAGTACTGCACCTATAACAACTATATTCCACATACAGCAAACACACATGACCACCTGTAAATTGTCATGTATAGGTGGTCTATTGTGTGCATCCTACATAGGTAGCCCTCAACTATTGTACACACAACCACCATTGGCACAAGGTAAGTCAATACCTGAACAGTAAATTAAGCTATCAGCTTGTGTCCATACTGTATGTACAGTTCATAGATACATAGGTAGGTAAATACCCAACTGCCGAGGCCACTCATAAGCATAGGCAAAACGTGTCTGCTGTCGCCACCCCATTGATTAACTAACTGTCCCTCTGTGGAGCAGAGCCATTTGCGGGATCCCTAAAGATGTAGCCACTGTTCACCACCCACTCTGCAAGGATTCCCTGGAGTGTTAGTGAGGGGTTTTGTATAATGTAATCAGGGATGTAGTTCCAAATAATGGGAAGTATCCCTGACAGGAATCTTCACAGATGTTTACATGTTACATAGTTACCTTAAACACAGCTTGCATATATAGATAGTTCTCCACAAAATAATAAACATGTGGAAAACACCCACTGAAATGTGCATTAATCACCCTAGCACTACCAGTGCCTGCTCTGATAGGTAAGATATCAGTGCCAGGATTAGAACACGCAACCATGTACACATTCATCACAATAACATACCACTAAGCTAACTGAGATGTATTGATGGCAGTCGTGTATACTGACAGGTTAAAACACAAAAGGTAGGAATGTGTTGAAATAGGACAAACTGGCATGTACCCAATGAAAGGTGTATGTTTTATATATATATATATATATATATATATATATATATATATATATATACATCATCATATATATAGAGAGAGTGAGAGGAAGAGAGATACATGTCGATATATGGGGATATACATATATATGTAAATATATAGATAGATTAACAACATCTACATAACCATGAAGGTACATATAAATGGGATACCTACCACATACCGACTGCTTTACATACTGACGCTCGTAATCCCGAGGCTTAAGGTCTGAAAGAACACAGTACCAAAACACCGGATGCGCGAGGTGTAAAATCACGATGTTAAGGGACAGTTAGTTAGTGCTTCTGGTGTTGCGGTTCAGGTAGGTTACTGTGTGTAAGTGTGTTTCTTAGGGCTGTAGTGTATGTAAGTGTGTGTTCTGTGTGTGGTGTGAATTCTTGGGGGACTGTAATGTGTGGGTGTGGGTTAGCTTTGTGCATCTATTTGTGTGACCTAGAAGGTAGAATATTAAAGTAGGGGGTGGTGTGGGGGATGCAGACACCTACATGGGGGTGTAGGGGGGCTTGGCCACCTGCTCATATGTAGTGTAGGATGGTTTGTTTGGATGTGTTGGGTAGCAATGTGTCTGTGTGTGTGTGTGTGTGTGTGTGTGTGTGTGTGTGTGTGTGTGTGTGTGTGTGTGTGTGTGTGTGTGTGTGTGTGTGTGTGTGTGTGTGTTTGTGTGTGTGTTCCATGTTCACGTTACTTTCACGAGTTACTGTCGCTGTCGGTAATGAGGGATATGGAAGTCTGGTCCCGGTACTGTTTGCGTTGGCACTCTGTGGTTTCGGGATTCCATAGTTATCCTGTATACAGCGGTTGAAGTGTTTATATATGTGTATAACATGGACCATAGCAATCACACATTCCCCCACTACCAACCTTTATGAACAAAGGATATGGAGAGTATATGCCTATACACTATTAGAAATATGTGCTATGGACATGAGCCAATGATAGTGTTACCACCTGTCAGACTTTGCGAGGGACACTCCCTCTTTAGGCGGTTGTGTCCTGACCAAATATGTTAAACGTGGCAAATGTCCTGGGATTGTAGGACATAATTATGTCCCATATGTACTGTAATAGTTGCATACAATAGTTATTTCTACATGTAAAATACCTACATGTTACAAGAAACAGGATAAGCAACTAAACTGCTAAAAGAATAAGCTTATATTTAGGCAAGAAAGGAATTTTCTATCCCTTGTACTGACCATGGGTTTGTGTCAGCCTGTAAATTCTGATGTGTGTCCCGAAATTGTCCCACTATGGCCATAAGAAAAGGTGGCAACCCTAGCCAAAGAGGGTCAGTCACCAACACAACTACGATGACTGAAAATACCTATGACAGAAATACACAGCTTTCATGTAGCAACACTTTATTACATTCAGATGTATTACCAGAGGGATTCAAGGACTAACATCACCTGCATGCTTTACAGGAGCCACATAACAGTGCCTTAATGAATCAGCCTGCAATTACCATTGTAACA
>NC_056745.1:1321001843-1321010780 GCF_019279795.1 Protopterus annectens | reverse complement strand
CCCAAGATCATGATAGCTGTGTATTCAGCTACTGTGGCCACAGACGTGACATCCATAAAGGGTGACATCACAGGTACAGTTACATGGAGTGGTGAGGTAAGAGAGTGGTCTAGCTGATTACAAGGGTAGAGGCCAGTGGGAAGTGTGATGCCTCATTGGGAATCAGTAATACATGTTCCCATGACAGGATGCCAACATACAACTGCACCCACACACTCATGTATTGACACACATGTATTCAGTGACACAGTAACACAACCACACACTCACAGATTCACCGACACAGTAACACACACTCGCAAGCAGTTGCTACTGGTGAGGTGAGGACCCCTGCCTATGTGCACATCATCATTACAGTACTGTGCACCTATATGACGCACCACAGAGAATACACATGCACAGGTTGTCAGTACGGCCTAAGATCGGGGACATCAACATGGATAGTAGAATGCATTGCCTGGATGGTGGGAGGGGTCTTATCAGTTCAGTATGGTAACATACATCCTCACCCCAGAGACCAGTCAGCCCTACATACACACACTCTGGCATTCATTATTTAAAACACCTATGTCATGCACCTACAGATACCTCACATGTGTGAGATACACACCGCTGCCTATGTCCTGCTTTCTACATTGCAGTCTGTACAAATGTGTACACTCCATGTGCATGTGTGCAATGGCTATAGCCACCTGTTTGCACAAAGGACAACAACAGCTATGCTATTTACATGTATGTGGTGTGTGTGTGTGTGTGTGTGTGTGTGTGTGTGTGTGTGTGTGTGTGTGTGTGTGTGTGTGTGTGTGTGTGTGTGTGTGTGTGTGGCATATACATACCCAGGGCAGGTACATGTATGTCATATCCATACATGAGGGTGTGTACTGGTGTACAGCAACAGTCATCTGCTAATTGTGGAAAGTACCAAGAGGCCCTGGTACATGTACAGCTGACCTGGTCACATACAGGGGTATCACTGCATTGCATAACACATGATGCATCTGTGTCAGTACATGTCTACTTTCTACAGTTGATGTAGAGCTTAGTACAGTACACAGGTCAAGGGTCACATGGTGGTGTACTCTTCTATGTCATACAACATGTATGGATGCGTGTTGGTAGACCGAGGGCATGGTGGTGTCTGAGGTTTACATCCTAGAATGCAGCATGTGACACTGTATCCTGCACATGACTCATCTATGATGTCTTTGGTGGGGGGAGCGGTCAGTACATGTGAGTGGCCTTTATGTATGTGGGTACACCACCTGGAGCGGTCCGTACCTGTATTATGGCCCACATGTCTGGTTCTGAGGTATATGGCGGTAGTGCTAGGTTTTGAGGTACATGGTGGTAGTGCTATTGTGCACTACAGAGCCTTCAGCCAGGTGTTCCTCACTGCACAGATGTCAGTACTCCCCATTGTTGAATCTACAGTGACCAGCTGTGAATATGGATGCTATACATCTAGCACTGGCTAGCGTAAGAAAACAATGCAGTTGTCCTGTAGGTGTATGGGAGTTAACCTATGTTTAGGACATTTGCCTTGGAATGGCACGTTGTGGGTGGATGCGACTTGGGTAATATTCCCACTCCCTTAAATCATGGATGCATGTGATATGTGACAAAGGCCTGAATACTGTCAGCCATGTCATCCCAGAATGACAGCAGATGTTGTGTAAAAGACTGGTGTCAAATATATGTAAGCAGCGTTCCTGCTAACAATGACAACTACTAACACCAGAGCCAATTACAATGTGTTCTTTACATCTACCTGTAATAGCATGGCCACTGTGGCCTTCCGTGTTTAGCATCAGTGTGCATCCCAGTCAGCCCTGTGCTACCAGGAGTATGAGCATGCTGAGTATATCCTTGTGTAGATGGACACATAGTAATGCATTTCGACCAGCCCTGTGCTACTAAGTGTGTGAGCATGCCCCCTGCGCTACTAAGTGTATGAGCATGCCCAGTATATCCTTGTGTAGATGGACACATAGTACATTCTGAACAGCCCTGTGCCAAGTGTGTGAGCATGCCCAGTGACACTTTGTGTCAGTTATGTGCCTCTGTGTATGGGCATGGCCATTGTAACTCTGTATAGTGGGAGTAGTCGGCCATTCCACAGATGGGCATACTTAAGGTCAGGATGGATTCCTACTTTAAACACACAGGTTCACAGGTATGTACATCTTAACTGCCAGCATCCCTGTTGATGTCCGCATTCCCAGAAGGTCATAATGACAGCCTTGAAATGTGTAGTCTGTGTGGCACAATTCGTAAGTATTTAGTATTGCAATAGTAATCTGTAAATAGACAGGTGTTCCATTCCCAACACTGGCATGTGTGTGTGTGTGCATGTCTGTCCCCATTTGCCAGAGGACTGTAAATTGATTTTTGACTGCCCACACTCCATACATTTCTTATACCCACTGTTAGCAAGGCCGATAATGTCCCCATCTACAAATACACCTCTGGGAGTGCTGTGTCACAGTAATCTCGGTTGCGCATTCTGTAACTGTGTAATGCTGTAGTATAATAAAGTAGTTAGGTCGGTGTTCTAGTCCAACACTTGCCGTGTGTGTGCATGCGTGTGTCCCCGTTTGCTTGAGAACTGAGTAATGCTTTTATACTGCTCACACTCCATACATTTCTTATACCCACTGTTAGCAAGGCCAATGATGTCACCCATCTAGAAATACACCTCTGTATAGTTAGGTTGGTGTTCTAATCCCAGACATGCCAAGTGTGTGTGTGTGTGTGTGTGTGTGTGTGTGTGTGTGTGTGTGTGTGTGTGTCTGCCTGCGTGAGACAAGTACAGTGCTTTGTAGTATTTGCCATAGCACGTGCCCTAAATGCATGTTGCTGCAGTGTGATACAGTAGGGGTTTGTATACAGAACATGGCAAGTGTGTGTTTGTCTGTCAGAGCCTGTGTAGAGGTGGCCGTGATTGCCTTACCATTGGACATGTTTGGGAGTGGGTTTTGTAGTTTTCCTATATGGTATCCGTCTTATGACACATTGGCCACCTCACAAGGAGTACAGCTGTCAGTCAGCCATGGCATTGTGTTGGCAAGCCATACCCATACATCTGGCAAAAGGCCTGGTGAACTAAGTACGCAGCCCTACTAATACCCGGTATATGTCCTGCAACCATGTGCCATGCACATACAACCTTGCCTAGGATATCCCACTATGTTGCTAGTAACATGCACATTGAGGACAGATAGTAGGTATGGTGTGAATGCAGTGGCCTGCAGAAGACATGGCACCCTGTGCAGCAGTACAATAGGCACATATATACGGACAATGTGCCTTCACCATGTTCCTCACTGAATGCCTGCAACATATGTGGTGCCATCAAATGTGATCCACTAAGGCCAGACAATGCTGTAAACATGTGCCCTGTATTGACCCATGCCACTGACACCACAGAATACCTGTATCATACTATCCATGCAGGTGCAGGGCCGACCTGCTCACTATGAGCAGGTTTCGCCACACCAGGCCAGTATTGGCATATCAGGGTATAACAGGCTGTGTACACTACATGTGCCTGCCAAACCAGGTACACCTGTACATGTCACTGTACAGTATTGTGGGTCATGCACATCCCAGGCAATATCCATATGAAGGACTATCAAACACATACATGGCATGCATTGCAAAGCTATGGCCCTACACATTGGTAACCAGGATGTCAGGCCAGACAATGCAGTACCCATCTGTGTGGGACATTGCAGGCACTACACCCCTCCACTGCATACCATTGTGGTAAGGATCACCCCTCAACCAGCCTTGTACAGCCATCTTGCACAGCCAAACACTTCACACCCATGGAGCAATGCATATCTGCAGGCCAGTACTGGCATTCTGTGTCTGCATTTGGGTTGTGATGCTCCCAACCACAGTCACTCCTAGTATAAACCTTGTTGACAAACCAACAGTTGTCAAGCACTTTCACATGCCCTAGCCCATAGAACCTCCAGATATCCCCTGTGGTGCTTGTGGTCCTGTGCATTACTGCAGTGTGGCAAACTAAGTAGTTATGTTGTGTATTTGTAGCCCTGGAAAAGGTGTCAATGCGTGTCCATTAGAGAGTGTGGCTGTGGTGACAATGGCATCCATTCATGTGGACTGACATGTGCACCACACCTAATGTATGTCTACTATATCTGTTGCAGATGGCACTCACTCACCTACACACAAGTTCTTACAGCACAGCAGCATGTCGCCTTTGTGGCACATGTAGCAATGACATGCACATGTAATAGTAATGAGTAGTCAGGGGTTTTCCCCTGTATTATTTGGCGTGTGGCAGATGATGCTTATGGTTAAGTCTCCAAGCCTTTCCCTGGTGTACATTGCCTGTCCCGCCCACTCACTCTCTGGTGGATGTGAAGGTGTACACCTGCACAGCAGCAGCATGTGTATTGTAACAGATGGAAATGGTCAGGTGATGGCCTCTGCACCTATTGCAGTCCTCCTCTTGCTGATTGCATGTGGTACAGCTGTGATGGTGTTCCCATAGCCATCTGCATGATAAACACAGTACACTATCGAGGGAAACATGTTATTATCTGGCCATGACAGCTGCTGTGAGTGGTACCTGGATGTGGTGTTTTGACATGGCATCACAGATGATATCTAGATGTACCTCAACCATTTTCCACTGTGGGAAATAGCCTAAAGACAGGAGAGTGATGTGCCACACAACTACAGCATGTAAGTGTAGTTATGCTGCATTGAGACTACTGCCTGTTTAACATGTGTGTGGTAATGGCTATTCTGCATGTTATAATACAGACATGACAGTATGCTGTTCATGAGGGACCCCCATCTGTAGGGCCATCTGTGAACTGGTCAGTGTGTGCAACCATTTGTTTCCTGTGTTACACACTGAACACACTTCTGTGCACAGCAGAAGCATGGTGTGAGGATTGCAGACAGTACATGATGATAGGGATGTGTTACTGCCATCGCATCCCTGACTGGACATGTGTCACATGAGACAGTGGTATGACTGACACTGTGTGGGATTCCCAGTGACAAGCCAATGATGGGCAACTGTTCATTGCTGCGGTCACACGTCTACTACACATTGTACAGTTGGCATGCAGTATATATGCATGTATTGTGCTCCCTCTGCAAATGTATGTCATCTGTTGTGTTGGGTTGCTGGTGATATCTATGCATACTGTCGTAGGTAATCCTGTATGCTATTGTCTATCACTAAGCAATATGTGGGTTTAAAATGCAACACCATAGGCTGAATGGTTTGTGAATTCCCTGCAGAACCTCCTGTCCCACTTCAGCTGACCATGGCACCGGTCACTAGCACATCTGGGGCCCTGCCATAGACATCAATGTCTGTTGGCTCTTCACCACCTTCTGGTGGTACCACCACTGAGGATGGAGCATGTCCCCCTTGGGAGCAGGACCAGACAGGTACATATCTGCTATCATGCAGTCCCGGACGTGTTGCATTGATGTCTCCCTAAGGGGTTACAAAGCCAGATACACCAACTCAAAGGCAGAGTGTCACATTTACAGGGTGATGCTGCCCCTCCTGGACAGCCCCCAGCACTGCCTCCTTTGCAGTTGTGTAGGTGCAGTGGCAGTTGCCCATAGCTGGGGACTGCCATCCCACTGTTCCCATGGGCTTTTGAATGCTAAAGATCCTTCCCCTTCCAGGGTGTATCCCCCCCACATGTGTCATATACCAACCCTGTATACTGTCTTTTCTGTGCTCCTACCTATCCTCCACAGCCATACCTACATTCCTTCCCCAACATCTAACCCTTACCTACAGACACATAAGGCCATTTGGCTCCTAGGACACCATCTGCCCTATACATAGCTGTTCATTACACACACGTGCCCACTGGACACATGAAACCCTTGTGATATGCATCATAACATACTACTGTTATCCTCACCCCTGTCCCTCAGGCGCACAATCCTGGTATGCACATCACTCCTATATGGTCCAGGTACATGTGAGGAGGACAACCCCATTGTACACAAAACACTACTGGTCCCTCTATGGTTACCCCATTTACCTTTATCATGATGATGATGTTGCACACAGTATCTTGCAAGAGTACTGTTCACACATAATGATTGGACAGGTACTGTTGTGTTAATGTACATTACATGCACAGAGTGATGTATACGGCCAATGTATAACTAATTGCATGTATGACTGACACATGTCTGTCTGAGGGAGTCTTGTGATCACATAGAGCAAAACCACTACATAATACAGACGTCACTGGTGTTTCCCATTTCATTCATTTGTAATGCTTTGTTGCCACATGGTATGTTCCTGATACATCTCTATATATGTATGTATCTATATGCTGGACATAAACACTCACATGTGCATCTACATGATGGGATACATTCCTATACTGTTGAATGACTGCGCTGTATGATATGTTTGTGGTACTGTCCATTGTCTTTTTATCTGCCATGGCGTATTGGTAATACACATTAGCTGTGTGCGCAGGGTCCTGGTTCCGACCCTTGTGAAGGACATTTAATTGGTTGCAGGGCAGAACAAGCCCATTGGATACGGAGGGAGTAAGGCACATTAAAGCAGTTGGGAGCAGGTGTGCATGGGTTTGCATGGTGTTAGGCACTGCTGACCTCTGGTTACAGCCTCATACACTTGGTTAGCCTCTACTTCGCTTAACCAGTGCAATACTCGCATACTGGTAGCCAAACACGCTTACACCAGCTCGCACCCACACTTGCTAATGTACCAACATTGGTGCTTGCATCTGTCACTCACACCCCTGGGTGTGAGCGAGGACCACAATATTACCTTGTGATGCCTATAATATCGGACTACATGAATACAGTATCGGGACTGGCTGCCCATTAGGCGACGGCATTGCATTTGACTGTACGGAATCAGCAGCCTGTCCAGTGACACAATCATATTTGTGTGTACCTCATACAATGTGCTCCCACCTTATGATGCCTATTACATCGGAACACATGAATACAGTATAGGGAATGGCTGCCCATTAGGCGACAGCATGGCGTTTGACTGTATGGAATCAGCGGCCTGTCTGGTGAATCATTCATATTTGTGTTTTCCTCTTACAATCTGCTCCCACCTTGTGATGCCTATCACATCGGACTACATGACAACAGTCACAGCCGGCCTTAGGCATAGGCCAACTAAGTGGCTGCCTAGGGCACCACTTTCGTGGGGGCACTTTACCAGTATTTATTTGGTGTAGGTAGACCAGGATGGGGGCAATGTGTGGTGTGGTGGGGGTTGCCATTGTGCCCTCTGCCTAGGGCACCAGTTGACCTAAGGCCACTCCTGACTACAGTATCAGGAATGGCTGCCCATTAGGCAACGGCATGGCATTCGACTGTATGGAATCAGGGGCCTGTCCAGTGAATTAATCATATTTGTGTGTTCCGCATACACTCTGCTCCCATCTGGCTGATACATGGGAACTGAGACTCTGCAATATAGACATGTAATTGGGTTGTGGGAGCCACATCCATTGGATGAGTCATGCTATCACCTACCTATTATAGGTTTGCCACCTTTTCAGTTGGCCAAGGTGAGACTTTAGGGTTACCACCTGTCCCACTTTGTGAAGGACACTGCGAAAATTATCAAGACATAGCAAATGTCTCGATTACAGAACATTATTATATTCTACGTTTCATTAATAATTGCATAAAACAGTTATTTTAAATATGACATATCTATATGTTATGTGAGGTAGCATAAGCAATTCAAATGCAACTAGATTAAGCTTTTATTTGAGCAAATAAGTATAATCCTGTACTATGCATGGCTGTAGGTATTTTTTGTACTGGAATGTCTGACATTTCTACAGAACATGTCCCACTCTGGCCATTTGGAAAGGTGGCAACCCTATAGGACCTGTATGTAGAGATGTCAGACATTGCAGGGCACCACAACCACAGCCAGTAGAAAGGGGAGCACTTCACTGTTTTGTCTAAATAAAAGGTTACTCTTGTAGCATTATAGTTGCTTATACTGTTACCTATAACATTTAGGTGTTTCAGGTGAACATAATTGTTTTATGCAACTACTACAGACAATATAGATAATCTTTGCCCTAAATCACAGGACATTTGCCATAATTACTGTTATTTTGCAAGACACAACAGCCCAAAGGGGAGTGTCCCCTCGCAAAGGTGGACAGGTGGTAACCCCAAACCTATTATTCTATCAACTTTCTAAGGTAGTCGGTGGAACATGTGCTTTCTCTCACTATCAAACCTCTCATATGAATGGGGATGAATAAACACTGAATCAGGGACACTGCATAATGACCTCAGGGACACATTTAGAAGGTTGGTGCTATTAATCTGACACATTGATGGACACAGAACACATATGTAGTCATACACATTGTCTGAGGTACATTCTGTTTATGCCTCTTACATGTTGTCATTATTCATTACATGTATTTCGCCACCTTTCCTCCTAATATCAGTAGTTCTAAAAGGGTTTAGTTGGGACTATGTTAGATTCTGATTTGTAATCATGGATGTCCCTGGTAATCAGGAACAGTTCAATGATATGGTCCCTATGTGTTCCCCCAATGGTTTACGGGCTGTCCAGTAGATGTGCTGTTAAGGTTTGGGAGGTATGAGCGTCTACTATACTCACAATGGAATATTACTTACACCCATGGGGTGGTCCTAATACATGTCTGCCAGCCAACACCTGCATACCTAGCCCCATAATCGCATACCCATAGTTCCACCACCTGCCACTACTCAAAAGCACTCATCCATACTGTGGGTGCAGGTGGATGCAGGTGGGATATGAACACACCCCTACACACTGCCCACTCTCCCCGTGTCGGGACACATGTTGTACATTGTGTCAACCCATGTGTTATCAGGCTTGCACAACCTGCTATTCCGTGTACAGCTACA
>NC_056745.1:1320929343-1320999343 GCF_019279795.1 Protopterus annectens | reverse complement strand
CACGGTCAGTACAAAGGTTAGAACTTTACTTATTTGCCTAAATGAAAGCTTATTCTTGTAGCAGTTTAGTTGCTTAATCTGGTTTTTGTAACTTTAAGTATTTTACATACAGAAATAACTGTTTTATGCAACTGTTACATGAAATATGGGACATAGGTATTTCCTACAATCACAGGACATTTGCCATTGTATTATATTTGGTCTTGACACAACTGCCCAAAAAGGGGGTCTCCCTCGCAAGGTAGGGCAAGTGGTAACCCTACTTACGTCTGCTTTAAAGTGCCTTAAGCACCCTATATCCGACTGCCACTATGTGAATGTGTAAGGTATATATTCCCGATAATGCACGTGGGGAGACGTGCATCATGGTCAGGTGTTTAATCCTGGGTCGAAAGCTCTGCAGGACCAGCTGGAGACTGAGCAGTCTTGTGGACAACTACTGCTCATACAACTTGTGTCCGGATGTATATAGGACTGGACATCGTGTCGTGACACCAAGTCTAATGTTTAGAACAGATACTTATCCCATGAGGGATATCCAAAAATTGTGGAGACTGATGACATTCTTTGCTTTACGGCTATAAGGCAGGGTTATACATGCAAGGGATACATAGTTTGCAATCCTGAGACTGCCTAGGGTGAGACTGCCTACTAGATATGGGTAGGGGTCACTATGTGCAGATATGGCTGCGCCTATCTAGCAGCCCAAGTATGGGTGGTTTTGGTGGACATTCAGGAAGGGGGGGTGCTGTGAAGGGGATGATGGGTATTCAAATATGTATCCAGATGTGTTGGGGTTGGATGGCTCAGTTCAGGCCAGACTATTATGTGGGTATGTGCCGGTAATGTTGCTGTACATGTGTATTGCACTTTTTAATGTTCACATATTTGTGGGATTGTATTGTGGATGTTTATATTTGCTCTTTGGTTATCTTCTTGATTCACCCAATGCTCCCCTTGTAGACCTCCAGTTCACCTATTGTGCATCCAACCCAGTCTCCCCTTGGTGAATTATTACATTACCCTTCACCCCCCACCCCCATATTCCACAGACACCATTCATCCCTTCTCTAGTTGATGGACCATGGCACAGTCAACAGATCACATTGCGTACAATACATATCTCTGGGACCAATATACTTGTGAGGACTACTCTAGCATTTCTCATCATCCACATGCTGTACTTCACGCACATAGGTGCACACAAATACTTATCTTTCATGACATGGTAGGTAGACCCGGGTAATACCCATTCATCTATGGGCCGTCCTGACAAGGACGACTTGGACCGTGAATGGGCAGATATTGGGCGATTGCTCGGACCATTGGTAGGGTTGCCACCTTTTCATATGACCTGGATGGGACATTTTCGAGACACACATCAGAGTTTACAGGCCAACACATACCCATGGTCATTACACAGGATAGTACTTTAGTTTTATGCCTAAAAATAAGCTTTTATTGTTGTAGCAGTGTAGTTGCTGATTCTGTTTTGTTTACTTGCTTATTCTGTTTCTTGCAACATTTAGGTATTTTATATATGGACATAAGTATTCTATGGGACTATTACATAAAATATGGGACATAATTATGTCCTACTATCGCAGGACATTTCACATTTATAATGGTTTTGGTATGGACACACATGCCTAGAGGGGGACTGTCCCTCATTGGGCTAGGCTTAGCAATTGGCGGCATGCTAACACGATGCATTTCACTTCCACTTGGTATAACTATCGACACTACAATGGAACACGGGCACCGGGTTTGAAATATCATTTGTTCGAGGGATGGGGACTCAATATTCAGTTACGTGCCTTTGTGTTTACTTCTTACTGTGGTGTTCGCAAAAATGTCTTGTATGCTTTGCATACATTTCACTATCCATGGACACTGACAGGAGTGATTACTATTATAGGCAGGCTGTATTAGTCAGCATTTTATGTTGCGCGTATGCAGCTGACATGTTCACTCCTCCATGCAGCACTTGGACACGCCCCCTACACTCGTGCATGTTTCCTATGCACGTGGCCATTATGGCAGCGCACCTTCATTAATATGCATGTGGTGCTGCTGCACCATCTCTATGCTGCACTGTCTGCACAAGGCTAATGCCATCCTTGTGCCGAGCTTCATGAATCCTGGGGTTATCTTTGCAGTTACCTCACACTCTGTACAAACTCACTTGGTAACTGATAGCTATTCATTTAAAATATCAGTTTAAATATTAAATGTGCCCTTGAAATGCTATTGACATTTTGACAAAATATAATCTGAACTGTAAAATTAATGACTTGAAAGAAGTGAAGTAATACATAGATTTCAAACACAGCTCTTGACACTACAATAAAAGTAAAAATATATACTCACAAGGAAGTATTGAAACGTTAGTCTTCCAGTTAAAATAGCTTACTGTCAACATTTTGCATTATCAGAAAGTCTGAAGAGCTATGAAATTACTATTCTTTTTCTTTATGATTATTAGACAGCTGTTAGACTCTGCTTAGTTTAATGAATTGTGACATATGTTTATGAGGAAAAGTGGACTCAATTACTCACATTGGACTACACATTCCTGGAAACTCAACTGAAATGTCCCCAAATTACTTGTGAATTTAAATGAAACTGCCTGATTAATAAGCATAATTTACTTTAACAACCTGAATCCATAAGCTATCTGCTCTATATATGCTACATTATATATGTCACTTGCACACGAAAAATACATATTATTTTTGCAACATGCTATATTTGCACTAACCATACATTCTAAACTAACTCAATTGGCAACTGACAAGTTATTTATTTGAAACATCAGTCTAAATATTAATTGTGCCCTTGAAATATTGTTGTCATTTTGACAAAACAAAACCTGAATTGAAAAAGGAATGATTTGAAGAAGTGAAGTATTGTACAGATTTCAAAGACAGAAGTAGAAATGTATACATGCAAGGAAAAATTTAAATGCTTTATACTTTTAGTTAAAATAGCTTATTGTTAACTTTTTGCTTTATCAGAAAATTTAAAGAGCTAGGAAATTATTTCTAATTTGTCTTTATAATGTTTACTAAAGTGATGTTAGTCATTGACTTGTTTAATGGATTGTGAGTCATGTACAAGACAGACTACTGAATGTTATTTCTGTTTACCTATGTTTTCCAAATTTCTTTTATTAGTACTATTTAAAACAAGGGAAAGAAAGGGAAGGGAAATCTCTGTTTTTGGTCAAGGGAGAAGAGGCTTAAGAGTATTCTTACTGCTCCGAGAACTCTTTAAGATGCTCTAATACTATTTGATTAATACTTACCTAAGGTAAGTCTTGATTACTATATAGGTACTTTTACATTCATTCTAGACCTGATGTGATTACCCATTCTGGAAGCAGGAGGTGCCCTATGCAGGATGGGGAACTGCCAGGGTGATCATAGTTCATTCTTAGACTCTGCTTTGTAAATCTATAAATATGTAAAAGCATTGCACACTAGAATGTAGGGTGCCTCTACTCAGAGTCAGGATACCACTGATAAGCCATTTCTTTTCATAAGTGTAAGTTGAAGTTGGTGAGCTGAAGAGTGGGAAAGTAAAGGAAGACAGTACACCTACTATTTCATTGGTAATCACTCATTGTCTCCAGTAGAGTCCTTTTACTCAAATTATTTTAGTAATAAGTTGTTTATCGTTGGCTTATTTTGTGTATGCTCCTCTGTTGCATTTCATTTATCCAAAATGACATATCTGACATGTTTGGGATCTCTTAAGGGTAACTAAATATTGGATATTTTCTAAAGTCAACATAATCATTGTTTACACTACTAACATTCAATCCTGATATATAAAATACTATAGAACAATAATAGAATAATATAGAATTTCATATCTCTCTTAAGAAAATTATCCATATAATAACAACATATGGAGCTTAGTTGATATTGTTGGTTAAAGGTATGAGTGATAATCCAATAGATCTATCTTTATCTATTGGATTAGGAATGACTTTCATTCCATGTTTAGTGGGACATTCATATTTACTTGTATTTGATATGTATTTGATTCATCACCCAAAGACTCCCTATGCTGTGAACAAAAAAATACACATGAGGCAGAGCACCCCACTGGCCCTTGTCGAAAGAGAAGAAATCTCCAATGGATGATGGATGATCTAGATATAATTACCTCATCAGTGTCACTGCTCAACAGAGGCACAGCAAAATAATGGGTATAGTCCCCATACTAAAAGGGTGGCATAAGCCACAAAACGATGGGTTAGGGCTGTAAATGCCCTCAGCAGATATAGCCTAGTGAACCTATATGAACCTGAAAACCTATACTTTAGAATTAATGTTTTATAGAAGTACTTTTTAAAGCCTGATCAGAATTGTACCCTACTTGTATTTAAAGAAGAAAGAACATTAAATTACACTCACAAGTTTACAGACATAAAAATAACATTCAATGTTATCAGAGACTATGGTATAACTACTATAATCAAAATAAAAAAAAGAAGCAAAAATTTTCTTCCAACAATAACTTGAAATGGATTTAACATTCTTATCATTAAATACTAAAGGCTTAAATAATGCAAATAAAAGATCAAAGTACTAAAATATTTAAATCTAAATAAGACACAAGTAATATTTCTCTAGGAAATGCATTTTAAGACTAATGATAGCTTTATTTGGAACCCTGAGGACTATATAGTCTTAGTTCAATCCTCCTATAGAACAAAGACAAAAGGAGTATTAATTCTCTGGAAGAAAAACATAAATCACTCCAAAAGTCATTTAAAATATGAAGACAAAGAAGGTCTACTAACATTTGTTATAATTAAATTTAATAACAGAATATGGACCTTTGCTAATCTATATTGGTTCCCAGGAATTGGAGCAGGAACAGTTAAAAACACGTAGATTTTATTTCCAACAATTATAAAGGAAATCTTCTACTGGGAAGAGACTTTAATTGTACCTTAGAAGCTTCTGAAACCGCCAAGAAATCTTTTCGCATAGCAACTATTTCAAAATACTTAAAAAGATGGATTGATTCATTTCATTTAATAGACACTTTTAAAGTAAAAGATGATAAATCCTTATTTTTTTCCCATAAAGACCATATATTTGGAACATGAACCAGAATAGACAAATTATTCATAGTTCAAGATTTACAAACAAAAATTCTCAACTTCTCAATAGTTCCATGCCCCTTCTCAGATCATGACTCTCTGATAATGAAGCTCCAAATTGAGTTTAAACCTTTAATCCTCTCAACTAGAATTCCATCATATATCACAAAAATTAAAGAACTCATACCCTGGATGTTGTCAGAACTACAATTATTTCTTGAAATTAATAATACAACAGAAATCAGTAAAGTCATGATTTGGAACTCTTTAAAAGCATATTTATTTGGTAAGACTCTTAGCTGGTACAAAAAACAAAGTTAGAGACTGGGAATCTGAATCATTAGACTTGCAAACCAGACTCTTGACAGAAAAATATATATAAAAAAAACAGAATTGTCCAGAAGTCAAAAAAGAAATAAAGGAATTAAATAAAAAATATAATGAAATTCTAACACACAAAACCTGTCTAGCCTTGGAAAAATTAAAAATAAACTCATTAACCACCTTCCCCAGATATCTAAATAATGTATCTACAAGAATTAAAATACAGTCTAAAGCAAATAACATTAGTAGTATATATCATGAAAAGAAAGGGGAAAAGTATCAATTATAGGAGACATCCTTGAAGCATTTCTGTTCCATTATATGGAACACTTCAAAAAAGATTTAGTTACCAACCAAATAAATTTAGATACAAACCTTATCAATGTAAAAAAAAATTCTCGAAAACTTAAAACTAGACCTACAAAAACCTATATCCTACAAAGAAATTGTTGACAAGATAAAAGAAAGTAAATCTAACAAAGCTCCAGGGATAGATGGTATAATTACGGAAATTTACAAACTCTTCCCTTCAACAGTAATCACCCTTTTTCATAAAACTTTGCTAGAAGTCCAGTCAGAAGCAAACATACCACCCTCATGGAAATAGTCTCTCATAACACCAATTCTAAAAGATAATACACCATCAGACCTTTGCACCTCATACAGACCTATATCATTACTGAATAATGATTACAAAATATCCATGTCAATCCTAGATAACAGAATGAAAATCCCAACAGCTGTGTTATGCTTTGAACTGCATATTCAGCCAAGCAGTCTGACCGTGGGTATTCAGGTCTACTCATGATATCAAGAAAGTCCCATATTTCTTTAAATCTTTTGAACTGCTGACTTGTAAACTGCGCACCATTGTCAGAAAAGAGTTTGTGTGGACTACCATGGACAGCACAATGTCTCTTCAACTTTGTAATGACAGTACTGGACATGAGATTAGGAAGTAGGTCAACTTGAACCAGTTTGAATAAGAATCTACTAACACCAAGTAATGCTGACCATCCCATTTGAAAATATCTGCTGCTACTGTTGACCAAGGTAGTTCAGGAATCTGTCTTAGCTGAAGTGGTTCATTTTGTTGATGCGGTTTAGTACTTTACAAACAGAACAAGCTGAAAGTTCTTTCTCAATGTCTTTTGACATAGAAGATCAAAATACTAGTCCCCTTGCCCTTCTTTTGGTAAAATCAGTTCCTGGGTGGCCATGATGCAAGATCTTAATATTCCCATTTTGCAAGGATTTTGGAACAATCACTTTAGGATCTTTCATGATGATACCACCGTCATCAAAATCTCATCTCTGTAAGGAAAATACTGCTGCACTTTTAGTGATAAACAAGATTGCTCTGATGGCCATCCTTGACTGATAAAGTGGTTGAGGTTCTGGAGAATTGAATCTGAAGCTGTATGAGTTCTAAGCTCATTAAGAGGTGTAGAAGAAAAATTTCTTACTTCCACGACTTCAAAATCAGGTCGCTCATTTTCATGTTGTTCAGTGTTTTTTCTGGGTGATCTGGATAAAGTATCAGCAAGATAAAAAAGATCGCCTTTTGTGTAAACCAAGTGAAAATTGCACATTTGCAATTTTAACATCATATGTTGCAATCTTGCAGGAGCTGTGTGCATTGTCTTTTTCAAACTAGTGACCAAAAGTTGCTGGTCAGTCTCAATTTGAATATGTCACCTATAAATATAATCATAGAACTTCGGACATGCAAGCACAATTGCCAAGAGGTCTTTCTCTAGCTGAGAATACTGCATCTTGGTTTGGGTTAGAGTTCTGAATGCATAGGCTACTGGTCTGCCCTCTTAAAGAATGATTGTACCAATACCAAACTTTGAAGCTTCACAGGAAAGAGTAACAGGTTTATGAACATCATAATATCTTCAGGTGGGTGGACTTGCAATTTTCTGCTTCAGGGCATCAAATGCTCTTTGGTGTTGTTCCAACCAGGACCAGGTTGCATCTTTGCATGTCAGCTCTCTTAGCAGTGCTGAAAGCTCACTCAGATCTGGAATAAACTTGCACAAATAGTTGACCATGCCAAGAAAACATTGTAAGGAGGTCTCATTGTCTGGAGCTGGCATCTCAAGATTTGCAGTTTGCTTGAAAGGATCTGGTTGTAGGCCTAAACTAGTAAACAAATGACCCACATAAGTAATTTCTCTAGCCTGAATTTGCATTTCTGAAGATTCAGCTTAATATTCACCTCACAAGCACTTTCCAGAATTTCCCTGAGGTTTCTATCATGTTTGACTTCACCACTGCCTCCTACAAAAATAACATCTACTATAATAGCACATGGATATCCAAAAAAAAATTGTTCCATTGCACACTGAAAAACTTCACTGGGAGAATTTATCCCAAATAGCATTCTCAAAAAACTGTACCTTCCAAATGGTGTAATGAAAGTGGTTAGCAATGACGATTTTCAGTCAAGCAAAATTTGGCAAAATGTACTTTTTGCATCTAAGACAGAAAAACATTGGCATTTGGCATAAGAGCAGCAACTTTCTCAACTGTATGCATTGGATGATGAGGTCATTTTAGTGCTTTGTTCAAATCTCTTGGATCAACACATATTATAATATCATCTGAGCTTTTCTTATGAGCTACCACCATGGAGGATAACCATTCAGTTGGTTCATCTACTAGACAAATTACTCCTAGATGCACCATTCTGTCCAACTCAGCTTTGACTCTCTCCTGTATGACTACTGGAACTTTCTGTGCTGGTCTGATAACTGGGCTTACTTTATGGTCTAACTTCATGGAGTACACAACTGGGAGTTTGCCTAACTTACCTTTGAAAAGATCAGCATAGTCAGAAAAAAAAATAGTATATGTGAATTTTTTCTTTCTTACTTCTGAATTTAAATGAAAGCAGTCTCATTTTCAAATTGTCTCTGAGGCCTAACAATGACTGCACATGTCTCTTAACTATGTAAAATTACAAGTCATAGCTGTTCCTAGCAGAATAACATGAAAGCATTACTGAGCCTTCGGTTTGAACTTCTTCACCACCATAAACAACAAGCTTTGCACACTTTGTCAGATCAAGCTTCTCACCAGCACTTACTTTATCAAACATTTCTGCTGACATAACATTGCACTTTGAACCAGTATCAACTCAGAGCTCTTCAGGTCTCCCAGTAATCAGAACAGTACAAAATACTTCATTCTTTGCCAACAAATCTACTGCACTGACTGTTTCATCAAGCACAGACGCACCATTAACATAAAAAGTAATGTTGTAGCTTTCAAGTTGATAAACTTGCTTCTTAGAATGTTCTTTTAATAAAAGAATGTACCCTTTTTGATTTACAGAGCCTTTTGAGATTATTCCACTTTTTGCATTTGTGACACAGCTGGCCAAAAGCTAAGCATTTTCTCATTTGGGAGCATGGCTACCTCCACAGTTATGATAGTTGACTATGAGACTTGCCACAAATTTTGCTGACTCACCTCTCTGTTTTACTGAGTATGCCCTGGGTTTTACTGTAGCTGCCATGCCCTTAGGCCTGTATCTTTTAACCCTGTGCTGCATGCAATCAACATTAGCATTGGAAGGCACTGGAAGGCACTGCAAGCATGCTTTTCTCATTTGTAAGCATATTTGTGTGTGTTTCTGTGAGCTCATATATCTGATAAATCTCTGTGACCTTATTCAATGTTAAATCACTGTCTTGAAGCATAGCTTTCTCACTGCATCATCTTTAATATCACACACAAGCCTGTCTTTTATCAACTCATCTCTTAAATCACCAAATCTGCACGTTTTTGCCTTGTTTCTCAAATCAGTTACATATATTGCAAAAGTTTCACCAGGCTTTTGATCTCTTGTGGAAAACATGTGTCTTTCCATTGTAATATTAGTTTGGTGGTTACACATTTCTCAAAATTTACATTTTAAGCACTGAGGGTCTTCCCACATTTCAGCCAGTACCACAATATGGAGGTTCCCCTCCCCTGCATACATAGCTGGGGCATACATAAATGAACTCTCCCTTTCAATGTCTTCTGAACCAGCTAAATTAAGCAGAATAAATGTTTTTGTATATGCATCTTTCTTAGAAAAAGCAGCCTGTATGAAAATATCGTACTTTTGCTCAAACACTCTCTAATTTTCAGCAACATTATTATCAAATACAAATGAACCGAGTCTGCAAAATCCTTCTGTCATGCCAGCAAAATGTCCTTGTAATCCTATTCAAATGCACACACCAGGTACTCGAAAAAATGTTGAAAATGCACAACAGTCTCTTTGAAATGACTGTATTCTGCGAAAAAACAGTACTGTAATACTGCACACACTTGCGAATACTTTACACACCTCGGTTATTTCAAATAACTTTAGTTAATACAAAAAAGAAGCGTAGTGAAAAAATATGGTTGTTTTCTCTTTTTTATATATTTTATGTGATTTGGAAATTATTTCAAGCATTTTCGTAAGGGTTTCGAGTACTCTTTTCAATATATTGTAGTTTTGATCATTTTGTTTATTTAGAAAGTCATTTTGAATGGTTTTAATGCTTTGATTTATATTTGTTGACAAAAACATAATTTAAATGAGTTTTAGTACCTGGATTAATCTTTCTTACCTGTTTGCAAGTCATTTGAGTTTTGGATGATTGACTTCTGTGTATTCCTCCAGTTGTAGCTGCGTGCCTCATGGTCTTGAAGATCTTTTACTCCGGATCCCAGTGTGACACCATGTCACTCGTCTTGTGTATTCAATTAAGGCAGTGAGGCTGGGTGTTCATTTAAGTAGTTTATTACACACAAATACATTGGGATGGATGACTGGAACATAAATCTTAAACAAACTAACTGACTGACTGCTACACGCATGCATGCTTTCACTCTGGCTGCTCACTCAGAATGGCATGCTTTCTTGCACATGTTCAATACTTATATGCATGTGTCCACAGACTGGAATGACTCTTAAAGGTACAACACACACTCTAAACTACAGTGACCATCTGTTTAGACAAACAATAGCAGATGGCTAAGTAAATGTCAACTAAATACACTTTTGATCTAACCATCTGCAACTATATATATATATATATATATATATATATATATATAAAAAAAAATATATATATATATATATATATATATATATATATATAAAAAAAATATATATATATATATATATATATATATATATTTATTGCAAGATTTTCAAAGATATTTCCATCTCCAGTTTGATTTCATAGTAATTGTGATTAGCAAAGTCAATTAATATTTGGATATGTTTATATGATGTTGAGAATTTTGCTTAGTCAGTGGCTGTATCACTAAGAAGCTCATTAATATATTCTTGTTCCGATTTCTACATCTTCAAGCTCTGTAGGTGTACACAAATGGCATGCTGTAGATTCTTATATTATATTCAGTAGCACTGAAACTAATTATTGCATGAGCAATTTGTAGCCCTGACTTTGAGTCATTGGCTCCTAGATAGTGTTATATTGCAAGGAATGGGATGCTACCAGTTCTCACAGTGGATGTACATTACTAAAAGGAGGTAAACCCATTAATTTCTGGTATGAATTTTGGATCTTTAAGCTGTGTTTTAGTAACAGTACTCATATCAACATCTACCAGAGAAAAACTTGTATATCTCCTAACAATGTGCTGCATGGTCCTCGAACATGAAGACAAGCAACATTGAGAAGTTTTGGTCCTTTTGTTGCTCTGAATGTGCATTCCAGGGGAGAGGCTTATGCTCAGAGCCTGAACCAGCACTAGGTGATCAAGGCAATTG
Source organism: Protopterus annectens (assembly GCF_019279795.1). Lineage (NCBI taxonomy): Eukaryota > Metazoa > Chordata > Ceratodontiformes > Protopteridae > Protopterus > Protopterus annectens. The sequence continues at coordinate 1,320,988,112 of NC_056745.1, read as the reverse complement.
ACTAGGGCCCACTGGTTGGAGAGGGCCCCTGCTGCTTGGAAGGGGGGTTGCTGGCTGGGAGATTTATTTTTTTAATTTAAAAATTGTATTTTTTTAAGAGTGTTTTCCTTTAAGAAGAACACTGAACCCCCTATGCATCCAGTCACACTGATATGAACAACCTGCTGTTTACATCTTCATCTTCCACACGCATGAAATTTGAATGTCAAAAGACGTTTGAAATGCGGAACACAGATGGACAGTTTAAAGGTAGGTATGTGTGTGTGTGTGTGTGTGTGTGTGTGTGTGTGTGTGTGTGTGTGTGTGTGTGTGTGTGTGTGTGTGTGTAAAAGGGAGGTAGGGGTGTGTGTCTGTCTGTGTAAGAGGGAGGTAGGGGTGTTTGTGCATGTGTGTGTGTGTAAGAGGAAGGTTGGTTGTCCATCTAACTAGACACAGATAACATTGATTGACACCATGTCCTTAACCAGTGACTGAATTCCAACATTTTCTAATAGTATTTATGATGTTGTGGGAGGATATTACTTGAAGATGGCTTGTTTAGATTGTATACACAGTGTTATCAATGGCCTATGTTTTGCCTCAATCTTTTTTAATCTAATTGAGATATCTTCAGTTTTGCCCCTTGGTACATGCCACTTTCACAAGCTTCTTAAAGTTGTTGTAGTTTCTTTCCATAGTTAATAGGATGTTTTTGTATTAGCAGGCTGCTGAGTCTACTTTATGGGTTTTTGACTCTAGATGGGTTACAATTTAAACCCTGACATGCTATAGAGACTCCATGTTTTTCATTTATTCTAGCTTTGCCTCAGTATTTTGGATATATTGGCATTTATCACAAATATTTAAGGCTTTCTCAAGAAAGAGTGAATGCTGTATGAACAGAAAGATGTTATTACACTGCCTGAGATAGCTGTTACCTGTTAATGCCTTGAAAGCTCTACTTTTTACTTTTATTTGCTACTTATAATTTGTAGATCAGAGCAAGATCTTGAACTAAAAAAATATTTTAAAAGGAAGCTGGAAAAGATAGCTAAACTTTTTTGTAATGTAGCGTACAAATAGTAAGAAGATATAAAAGAGGTTAACTGCTGTTTAGTCAGTTTAAGTGAAGGGCCATTATAATATGATCTTGCAATGGTCACTAGTAAATGCAAATTATATGACTGGGACAGGTTATCAAAGTTATTTTATGATTACATTGATGCAGAGTCACTATTAAGAGTTAGCAGAGAAAATGGTTAATCTTGATACTGTAATTTGGTCTCTGAGACAGTTATCACTTTTTTTTTTTTTTACAGTTACAAAGCATTGTAAATCAGAGATACTATTCGCCTCTAATAGCTTTGCAATAAGTGCTGATATATTTTATTTTATTTATTTGACATTTGTTAACCAGGTTGGTCTGACTGGGTAAAGCCCTTTTTCAACAGAGACCAGAGGAGGAAAGCCCCAGTATTACAATGCATATACATTTATTAGCACAGACAGTAGTTACAAGTCAAAAAATGAAATAACATGAGATAAAATATTAATTAAACAATGAAATAATACATTCCGTAGAAAAATTTGAAAAGTATGCATTGGAGATGTTTTCATTAGGAACTAGCCTGGATAAGTGTGTGTTAATAACAAAGTTAAGATCAGTTCTAAGTAGATTAGGAAGTGACCTTGTAGACAGGGAAAGAGGAATGTAAAGAAATAGTATTAGTAAAGAATATATGAGGTGAAAAACTACCAAGATATATAAGGTTGATGTTGATAAAGTAGTAGAGAAGCATTGGAAGAGTAAGAGGTGTAGAAGTTAGAAAGAACTGAGAGCAGCAGATGGTAGTATAACAAATATCATGGCCACACACCCTGGAAATGTCCATGATGATGCCACATGGAGGGAAAGTGTTCATGGAGCTGTATTCCAGCAAGGTGAAATACCTGAGGGAAAACTACTGGGTAAGTACAAGAACACAGTGAGGATGTAAGCTAAGGACATCCCTCTCAACATTATCCAAGATGACAACATATGTGTTCACTCCCCACAACAAGTAACTGTGGTTAACCACTCAAACCATATCTAATGACCCTACTCAGAGAACCATCAAACCTTGCAGAGGAGGCTTAGAACAGAGAGCATGCAACCACATGAAGTACCATTCAACATGTCTTTGATGTACAAAAAGCCAGTTTCAGATGTCTGGACATATCTGGGGGTGCACTGCAATACACACCTGAAAATGTAGCACATATAATTACTGCTTATTCCATGCAACACAATATGCTAACAACAACACTCAGTGGTTTTCCTGCTGCATGTGTGGGTAAATTGCCCCAAGAACGCCAGATATCTGAAAATGGCATTCAAAAGCCATCAGAGGAGCAGCAGGAAAACACAGGGGTCAAGAAGAAACATGTGTTGGTGACAGATGGTGCGACCACAAGTACAGGCCCAGGAAACACAGCAGTTTGCACACCTTTGTGTCATGACAAGCCACACATGCAGAAGTACACACATTAAACATTGATGATCAGGTGTTGCCCCATCAAGGCAGAACAGATTTCATCTAATGGAAATTATCCAGTGCATGTACACAAGAGTGTGACAACCCACCACTGGACCAGTAATCAAGGAGCTTCAATTCTCACCACTGGCACTTGTGGGGGGGTGCTCACTGTGAGGATAACAGGTACTCACATACTATTTCCAGATGCAGCTCTCTGAATCAAGTACAATTTCCCATAAGAGCACACAGAGACCACAGTCAGTCCAAGATTGGTTTCTCCCTCTTTCTCCAAATCCTCAATAAGACTCCCCTCTGGCACAGCTATAGAGTTGAGTCCTTAGCCATGGTTGTAAGCCAAGTCCTCCAACACTGTCTCTGTCCAACCATGCTTCGTGTCCCTGCCCAAGTAGTTGACACACACAAACGCACTCTTGGAGATTTGTTTTACATATATAAACACACACACACACACACACACACACACACAGACACACACACACACCAGACTATAAGGTAGTTACCACAGCTGCCAGAATCCCTCGCCAGCTACTTTAAGGCTCTTGACAAAGGGTGTCCAATTTTACTCTATAATACTAATACTGATACAAATGGTAGTTTGACCAAGAGCAAGGCTATTAGGAGTGACCCACACAGTGTCACCAACTAAATATGTAAGTACTCTCAAAACTTAAATAACTATACAAAGATCAACCACAATGAAAGGTTTAAATATATTTAATAATAAATAATAAAAGAACAAGAAAATACTAAGTATATAGTAAGTGACATCAGAGTTCAAAATCACAGGAAATATTTAAAACAACATTGAATGGCATTCTCAAACAAATAAAGAAAAACAATATCTAAACTAAGCTTCACTATATTCCTGACTGTATCTAAGAGAGTGACTATTCCCTAACAACTTACTTAATTAGAGCAAGGCAGATGATGTGGTGAATGGTTCTTCTTTTTGTTGTCAGGCCCAAGACAGAATACAGAATGCTCTGTCTCACTAAGAGACTACTGAAAATAATATCTAAAATATTACTGTTGGGATAGTTTGCAGAATGACATAATTTCTGGTCATTTGACTTCTAGTTCCCATGCAAAGTCCTCATTGCTGGAAGCTGGCAGGACTTAGCACCTACCTGCAAAGATACACACACAAGGGCTTTTGCTCAGATCTTTGGCATATAATGTAAGTCATAAAACAATTGCATACCTCTATGCTTCCAGAGTAGTAATTAGTGCACCCCAAAGACAATACAAAAAGCTTCCTAGTACAGACTTTGTATCTCTGGCTGCCTTGAAATTTGTGGGATAGCAACTTTATGGCCTAGCCTATAAAGTGATTTAATTTCAGATATTTTTATAAAGTTTGCTAGACTGAGGTTAGCCTTCCAGTTTTCTCTGTTAAAACATATACATTTAAAGAGTTACAATAGTGCAAGTACATTTTTGTTCTCTCCAGTAAGGCATACTATGCATACATTTCAAACACAAGCACTTTACAAATACCTTTTCAACACAAACATCTGTATAAATCAGTTTGATATACACTTTACATACATTTGTAACACCAGCATTTGATATTCATAAATGACATATAATTATTTACAAAATTCCAGATAGCTTTGCCAGCAGTACCTTCTTTCATCACACTGAGCATCAGACATAATTCTTTCATATAACAGTATGAACATATACAAATCTATCACAACATGAATCATCAACTCAGGCGACATATCTCTGTGAGGCACATTCCTATACGTCCACTATCAAAAGATGCAGACAGGAAAACTCAAAACATAATGTAGAGTGCATTCAATCCTGCAATTTTGCTTTCATAAATGGTGTACATATGTAATGATTTATGTACATGTCTGTGCATATATTCCAATCAATAAAGAAATACAGTTGTACCTTGGAACTATGAGTAGACACTGACTTCATGCTAATGATCTGTAATGCTGCTCACAGGACTGTCCATTGCTCAGTAATAACCAGGGGCAGTGTCATATAGCACTAGGTGCTTCTTCCACAAGTTGTTTTACATTGGCATGACAGAATATATGTGTATATGATACCAATTCTTAGCTTGCTTACCTATGCCTGTTGCTGTTACACAATTGCACAATACTTTATGTGTGATTTATACATGCCACTTTATCAATTTATGCTAGTGTTGGCAATGCAGTCTGCCCATGTGACATACATTGGCCATTTGCTTCAGTGCAGTTTGGGTTGACTTTAACACCACCCTGTGTGATGTACAAATGCATTTGCATTGTGTCACCTTACATATCGTTGTCCTGTTTTATTGTTTGCCTGTGGAACTTTGATGCCATGTGTGATGTCCAGTCAGTATACCACTGGACTACCACCAAGTAATGTGATGTCTGGCTATGTTCCACTAGACTGTCACCAATTAATGTGACATCCCTTACTATCCTGGGTCAGTTACTAAGGATCTTCACTCCTCACTACTGAGTCCAATATGAGACTGTCACTTAAAACAGAAGTAATATTTCACAATTTTCTCCTAAGGGCACAAAAAGGGCATGCTCTGTTTTTCTGGAACTGGACTATATATACCTCTATCCACCCAAATGTATTTTCTTATTATGAACTTCAGAGCAAAGTGTCCCAGTTTAAGACCTCTGATACACTCACACTCAAAATCTCACACATCTAAACACTTCTGTGAAAGCTTGATACAAATTTCCAGCTGTGTCTCTTTCCCAAAATAAATACAGAAATGCTGCCACCAATCAGAGGGTCTTCATACCCTTCAAAAGTGGTGTCCATTTATGAAAATTAATTATCAAAATACATGATAGCTATGACCAGAACAGCTAGGCTTTGGGGTGACCTGGGGAGTATCAAACAGGTAGAAGCACTCTCTAATCTCTAAAGAAAGAAATGGTTTTCAGCAACAATGTAAAATAATGAAAAACATTTAATAATAAGTAAAAATGATTACAAAATTGACTCTCAATAAACATTAGAATTCAATCACCAGAAATGTAAATCAAACTGCAGAATAGGAGCCCATTATTCAAGAAAAACTATATCTTAATAACTAAACTTTCTTGATCTAACTAAATAAATGATCTACTCTAAGATATAATAGGAAGGCGAAGGCACGCTTACAATTTTCTTTGTGAGTTCTCCTTTTCTTGGTTTTCCCTGACTGCTCAGTACTTGACAAACTGCACATCTTCTCAGTCTCAACTGTCTAATTTCAAAATATAAGAGTCAGCTGTAAAAAAAAAAAGATTCTTTTTCTGTGATATAACAGTCAGTTGTAAAAAAATATTATTTTTCTGTCAATCAGCTGTTTAAATCATTTCTTAGCAACAAGGAATATTTCAGTGACATCACTCAATGCTCATCTGATTCACCACAGTGCTTTAGAATGTCCATCTCAAACATGCGCAGTTAGAAGTATATCAAAGCAGTGACATATTCTTTAAGCATTCTGTTTAAACAGGGAAAGACTCAACATTTTAAACTTATTTACATGTTCACAATCATTCTGTTTAAACAGGGAAAGACTCAACATTTTAAACTTATTTACATTTTCACAATCAGGCATGCTGGCATGCAATACACATTAATCTAAGAATATGCACAAATCTGCTGCCAGACATGCTAACACAGATGTCAGTGTTTTCAGTTTCTTCAAACCATGCCTTCCCTGATGTGGACCCATGTTATCCACTTCCCTTCCACCTTTGTAGGTATGTCATGCGTTTTGCATATATGCATAGTATATGTCCACCTTTGTTGAAAATTTTCTCCATTTTCATGTAGTTGTTTTCTTACAAGGGCAACTTGTGCCTACTGTATGGCCATTATACAGCTACATAACATATACATACAACCTGATGGCCATGCTTGCAATCCATCCTATTTGTTGTTATACGTGTGTGTTACATATTAACCAGTGTACATTGCTGAAATGTATATGCACAATGTGCTATTGGTTGTAAGGCATTAATCAAAGATTTGTGACCAGGGGTTAGGAGGATGGCCTAATGGTTAAGGTGTTTGCCTTACAAACACAAGTTGTAGGGTTTGAGTATCACAAGGGATAATTGGCTAGGCTTAAAATGGCTCACAAGGGCAGTTAGCCTAGTACTGATCTATGAGTATATTTTTATTATTATTACATGTCATTGGTGTATGTATGTGCGCTGACATTGCTTTCAAATAATTTCCTATTAGGCACATGAAGTTCATACATATAGACCTACACCTGAGTTGTTGCCTTTGACACAGTATATATTTGTGACATACCAATTCCATTACATTACATGTCTGTGTTGTGTATACCTAATTGTGTAATTAGCAGCTAGTTTGCTGCTTTGTTACAGTACTGCTGTTTGGCACTGTACTTGGTTGTTTGCCTTTCACATGCATGGTCAAAGATTCTGTTCTGTCCTCTGTTGGTATTCTCTGGCATTCCAGGAGTTGCTTTTCCTCATCTGTGATGCTACTTGGCTTACACTTGTTCTGCTGACAGACTAGTTGGATATTGGTTTATTTATCCAATGTGTACTGTGATCTCTATTTATTGCCCTACAACACACAAATGCTATCAGTCATACACATGCAGGTACGACTACCACACAGTTTGCAACATGTCATAATGTAATACTGCATAGGTACATATGTATTTCTGAATTTCATGATGACTGGAATGCATCCCCTACCCTGTTTGTCAACTTTCTGCTGGTCATTCTGTGCCCTGTGCCATCTGGGTAATGTGCTTCTCCTTACTATTTATTTCAGAGCTTTGTCTGTTGTGTGTCATGATATTTGTTATATGGGTACACCTGCTGCAATGGCCTTCTTTTTCTCTTCCCATGTCTTTACCTTCTCTTCTATTCTTAAAAACACGGGGTCTATTCCCACCAAAAGAAAATAAATATTACTTAAACCCCTCTGACTGTACCCCTCTGACTATCCCCCCATTTTTCTTATTCTAACATACCTTTTGTGTGGCCTTCTTCTTCACCCATACTCCACATCTGCTTTTCTATCTCCCTGTTTTCTTGTATGTGTGCATTACTTGTGTTCCCCACAAATGTTCATACCCATTGTTAGCTTCTGTTAGCAGTGGGGATGTGGCTGTGATTGCCCTTTGCTTTTATTAATTTTTAAGAGAAATTTTACAGATTCTATTGAAATCCATACATGGCAGCAAGTATATTTTACTAATAAATGACTTACGGATATATCTCATAGTTGTCAAGAGATTTTGTTGCAGATATGTATTTACAAATGTCATGCAGCTAAAATTGTGATATATTTCCATAACACTGTTAATGTACATTGTGCTTTCAGAGATGGTTTTCATGACCTATTGAGTAGCTGTGATTGATATACAGTTCTCCATTCTTACAGAAAAACTATGTTTTGCGCCGAGGTTCACTGAGGCATGTTTCCATATTACATGATTATCTGCAACTTTTGTGCTGATATTGTTGGAATGTACAGGACTCCATGAACTTTATGGAATCCAGCCTGTGGTTTCTCATTGTAATTTTTATACTATAAAGTTATATATTTCAACTCACTGACTTAAATTAACAGACGCTAACATAAATGATTTTATACAGCTATTTTAAAGTGTTCAAGGCCGTGCACACTAACACACAATTTAAAAAATCTGTGAATTGACAACTACATGAAAATGTCTGCATCAGATATGTGACACCCATGTCCTGGCCCAGCAATCAAGGAGCCTCAATCCTCACCACTATACCAGAGAGGGCATCTCATATGAGAGGAATGGATAACAAATACACACAGTAAAGTGCAATTTCCCTTAAGAGCACAAACAGATCACAGTCAGTCTGGGGCTGGTCACTCTCTTGCTCCCTAGGTCCCCAGTAAGACTCCCCACTGGCAGAACTATGGGGTCCAGACTTCAGCCAGCTGGGCAAGCTAAAATCTCCAGCATCCTCTCTGTCCAACCAGTGCTTTGTGTCCCTGCCCAAGTAGCTGACACACACACACATACACTTTGAGATAAGAGGTTATGTAACCACACAGACACTTCTGGGAAAGGCTGGCACAGGTTCTACAGCTGTGCCCCTTTTACCCAGACTATATGGTAGAAATCATTGCCACCACCCAGCTAATACTTATCATCTACTCAAAGGCCCTTAAGAGGGTGCCCAATTATTACTGTGCAATATTATTATCCAATTGGTAGTATAGCCCAGGGCTAAAGCTATAGGAGTGGCTTTGTACGATTTTACCAGTGGCATACAAGTACTCTAAAGAGAGAGAGAATTATCTCTACACAAACTAGCCACATTTGAAAGGTATTAAAATATTTAATAATAAATAATTAAAACCACAAGGCAATACTTTCAACTACACAGTGCTAGTCAAAAGTTCAGTGATCACACAGAAATACTTAAAATAAATCAGTAGTACAGTTCTGACATCACAGAAAACACTTAGTTTAAACTTTCTAATTTCTATCTCTCTAAAAGAAAGCACATGTCTACGATAACTTACATAAGACAACAGGCAGAGTGCTGATGTGTTGGATATCAAGACAAAAATGTTTAATGCCTTCTGATTCTCCCTGTTTAAATTGTTATTGCAGTCCTGATAAACATTACATCATCTCTTTTACGCTTTCCATGAGTTCCCAGGCTGACAGAAACTGCATTTACATTCTTTAATAAAGGACATTCCAAATGTAAATTCTAGTAATTATTCCTCAAGTTAAAACAATAGGCAGGATGCTTACTCCAGACTCATTATCTCCAAATTCTAACTTCAAAGGAACATAAAAACTAGTAACTAACTCCTCCCACAAACCACCCAAGAGTTAATCTGAATATTCCCACATTGAAACACAATGTTTTCTTTTTGCCACAATCCAGCATTTTTAAAACTCCTAGGGAGAAAACTAAATTAAAATTACAGTGTAGGCACAACCAAGCATCATCTACACCATGACATATAGTTTCAAAAATAATGTATTTTTCTTGTGCAAAGCGATATATCAGAATTAATATATTTTATTATGACTTATGGTTATTTATACCGTTAAGCGACTTATTCTTTCAAAAGGAATGTGTGAGGAAAATGCATGTATCCCACACTGCATTGCATTTCTAAGACTATTGTCAGTTGTTTGAGATGGCTGAAGTGAAGGAAAAAGATGATGTACCCTGCTATTTCTAAGACAGCTAATGAATATTACTGTGTAACCATTGTTGCCCTGCCTAACCTGGTGTCAGAAGTGGGATCTTGCTGATAAACAAAAAGCAGGACATGCCTTATCAGTTACTAAAATGTGCCATACAACCTGATATGAATCTGCCAGACTAAGAGCTGATTAATTTTCCAATAAAAGTTGTTTCTCCTTCAGATTCTGTGTTTCAACAAAATTAAACCATTATCCTCCACCCAAAATGAATTTTTACCATAATGACAAACTTTAACAGAGCAGAACCATTTGACTTCTCTAAACGATTTGGTTGGCCTGCCAAGAGACAGAGGTTGACTCAATTTCATGTACAACCAAATTAAATAAAGAAATGTATGAAATATATACCAATAACCTTCTATATTCTCTGGGATATGAAACAGAGGCCACATACATATCCCTTTCATTGACAGAGGGCCATATTTTTACATATGAGCTAGTGAATAGTAGAACAATTAACATTTTGGGCTGAAAAGTAATATAATACATAATAGGGTATACATCCGCAGATGTGTAAAAGACAAGGGTGAATGTGTTGAAACCTTTGTAAGGCAAATATATGAACCAGCTGAAAATTGAGGGTTTAATGGCACAAAGGTTGAACATATCAAAGACAGAATTAAGACTGGGCTGGCAGATGTAGAAGTGTCTCAGAAGTATGTGACGTTAGCGAAAATAATATAAATAATTGGAGAGACAGAACTGGCTAAAGTATAAAAAATGTTAATTTAAACATGTGAAATGATTTGTGTGAGATAAAATAGAAAGTTAATGGCAAGTTTCAAAAGTGTCATTCAGGACAAACTAAGTAAATGCATGAGAAGCAGTGAAAGAATAAACATAGCAAATGCACAAGCTATGACTGTTATCATGCTGAGTCAGAGCAGTGTGCTACACATAGCAGAAAGTGTGAGGCAGGTAAGATACTGGGCCATTTTGCTATCATGTAAGACATTGTTAACTAAAGAATCAACTTCTAAAAATAAGGGAGGAAAATAATGTCCACAAAGCATTTACAACATTCAAGTCACTATCTTGTCTGATTTTAAAGCAGAATGGCAGGTTAAGACTCCTATTCATGGAACTCCAGGGAACTCTAAAATTGATGCAGGGGCTGATGTTAGTATGACATCATGTGCTACCTACAGTGTTTTTTTGAGACATCTACAGTTGCATGAAGCAGAGACTAAAATCTATAGCCCTGCACGCAAACTTAGCTACATTGGCAGATCTTGAGCAATGTCTGAGTAGAAGGGGCACAAATCTGAACTTTGTGTTTATATGCTAATTTTTCTGTACATAAATAATTTGCTCAGCAGAGCTGTAACATACAAAATGGACTTATTTGTTGGAATAAATGAAGTCAGTGTAAATATGTTTGGTAAAACTGGTCTGATTAACTGTGAACCAGTAGAAATTAAGTTAAAACTGAATGCTGCTCCGTATTCTTTGACCATATCCAGGAGGCGATAATTTCTTATGCTGTCCAATCAGGAACGTCGGAAGGAATACGCACTGTACTGATTTCAGTACAACTTTTTTAGAAGGGGGGTAGCTTTTCTGGAAAAAAAAAAAAAAAACAAACAAATGTACATATTTCTTCCTTTTTAAGGAGGTGCTGGTTCCTTTAAGGAGGATACCAGCCAGTCGGAAGTGAGCTCACATCATGTCCGGCTGGCTGTGAGCGGGAACCAAAGCAAATGGATTATCTGAGTTGGAAGGCAAGAGTGGGAAACAAAGCAAATGGATTATCTGAGTTGGAAGGCAATCAGTTGAAGTAAGTGCACAGTGTATGTGTTGGCTTTCAACGATCGCAATTATTTGAACTGATGGCATTGAACGATCGCAATTGTGTGAAATGATGGCATTGAATGATCGCAATTGTGTGAACTGATGGCATTGAACGATCGCAATTGTGTGAACTGATGGCATTGAACAATCGCAATTGTGTGAACTGATGGCATTGAACGATCACAATTATGTGAACTGATGGCATTGAACGATCGCAATTGTGTGTGTGTTGGCTTTCAACAATCGCAATTATTTGAACTGATGGCATTGAATAAGTGTATGTGTTTATTTGAACTGATGGCATTGAGCAAGAGTGTGTGTGTTTATTTGAACTGATGGCATTGAACAAGAGTGTGTGTGTTTATTTGAACTGATGGCATTGAACAAGAGTGTGTGTTTATTTGAACTGATGACATTGAACAAGAGTGTGTGTGTTTATTTGAACTGATGGCATTGAACAAGAGTGTGTGTGTTTATTTGAACTGATGGCATTGAACAAGAGTGTGTGTGTTTATTTGAACTGATGGCATTGAACAAGTGTGTGTTTATTTGAACTGATGGCATTGAACAAGTGTGTGTTTATTTGAACTGATAGCATTGAACAAGTGTGTGTTTATTTGAACTGATAGCATTGAACAAGTGTGTGTGTGTGTGTGTGTGTGTGTGTGTGTGTGTGTGTGTGTGTGTGTGTGTGCATGTGTGTGTGAAAATGCCCCCCAGGTAAGAAGAGCCTAAAGTCCCTAACCACCACCATTTCTGAACTTTGTTCAGATTTTCTTTTATAATGGTTGTGAGCTATGGTGAGAAGTGAGAACTGAAGTTGTATTTCTCCCATTATTGTTTTTGTTGTTTGTCCAGGCTGTTTGTGCTAACGTGTGAAGTGAGAACTAAACTTGTATTCCCTCATTATTGGCTTTGTTTGTCCAGTTTTTTTGCGCTAAGAGGTTGAGAGCTATCTAAATGATAGCCATTAGGTTTGTCTTCCTATTTTTCAAACTGCTGATTTAGCATAGTGGTATTTTGCACTGACTATAGTGAATATGGTTCTGGGTTCAAGACATGCATGGTGATAATGCAACATTTTATTCTAGCAACTTTCCAAAATTATACAAGCAATGTTTAAAATGTGTCCCTGTTTTTTGGGCTTTTGTCCCCCCCAATAAATGTTGGCTTTTTCCAGATTTCTTGTGCTGCAAAGTTCAGAGATACAGCTTAGTGTCGACATTTTACAAGGAGCTGAGAGCTGCAGGGAAACTTAAGTTTAGTGCTGCTTATGCTGAGTCTGCTTGTACTGTTAATAGCACAACAGGTAGTGTACTTGCTTTTGATGCAGAAGGCTGTGGGTTCTTCTCCCACAGTATGTAGATGCATTGCTGATACTGTACTGTGTTGTAAAGGGGGGTGGATGCTGTAGCCTGTTTTGGCGAAGATATCTAGTAGTAACTATGAACCTGTTATCAGTTTGCCATCCATTCCCTATTGCAATATTACTAGCATATCATTGTTTTTAATGCAACATAGGCAATTTATTCCTCAAGGGCAACAGGCACATTATTTGTAGATGAAACCATGAAATATAAAGTTGTTTGCTAGCAGCAGCCTCTTCATTAGTTACAGATTTCTCTAATGTGGAATTATATAGATGGCTTTTACTAGTTCAGAGACTGTGCATATTTACTGATACTGGTGGACTGTAGAAGTTTGAGTAGACTTTTATGATGGAAGGTGTATCAAAGAGCATGTGTATGTTTCATGTGCAAGGGGCCTATGATTTGAAAACAACCCAAAGTTAATCTTTATCTGCCACTGGCAAAATGTATTTTCTTTGAATGTGGGTTTCAATGCTGTCTCAATGAATGTGAGTTTCAAGGGCAGAGAGGTTTTAATGCTAAGTCTAGTTTCATTGTGAGACTGCATTGCTTTGTTTAATATATATTTATTGGTGTTCATGCTGTAAAATGCAAAATAAAACTTTTCTGGCAAATCATTTAGGAATGAAGTCACTAAATGACCGACGTTAAGTTTCAGACGTCATAATCTTCAGAAAAATGCATGCTAAAGCAAGACCTGATGTTCTATCAACTGTCTTAAGTTTATACAAGGTCAATTTTTAGTACTGTTTGTATGTTCCCCCAATATATTTGGCCTCGTCCAGATTTCTTGCATTAAGAGGTTGAGAGGTATGTGCAAATAAATCGCTTTATAGAATTAGGAATATCCAAACCTCTCAACTGTCCCCAATTTTGGCTCAAAATGTTGCTCTCCCCCTAATAATCTCTCCGCAAAATAGCAATTTTGGAAGAAAACATGGAGGGTTTACTTTTTATAAATAACTGTAATGATACGAAAGGCATGTAGATTCTCTAATTTTGTTAGCTGCTCTAAGTTAACTGTGCTCATATTAAAATGGTGTCCCTTCTTTGACAGGTTCCCAGCTGTATTGTCTGGCAATATTTTTGCATCACATTTTTGGTCCATTTTTCATAAAATTGCAGTTTTCTGGCAAATTAGTGGCAAATTGTTAAAGACTGAAGTTAGAAAATAATGGCAGACATTTGAGTTTCAGATTTCATACCTTTCATAAAATTCATACTAATGCAAGACCTACTATTATTATCTTTTCTAAGTTTATAAGAACAATATTTAAAAAAGTCCTTATTTTGGGCCTTTGCCTCAGTTTTATTTATGAGTTTGTTGCTCTAAGAGGTTGAGAGGTGTGTGTGTGTGTGTGTGTGTGTGTGTGTGTGTGTGTGTGTGTGTGTGTGTGTGTGTGTGTGTGTGTGTGTGTGTTAGGTAGTTAGCATACTTCTCAACTGTCTAAATTTTGCAGAATGTCCAGATTTTTGCCCCATATTTTTTGTCTGTTCCTCATAAATTTTGTGATTTTCTAGAAAATCATTGAAGGCTGAAGTTGCTAAATAATGACAGACATTTGAGTTTCAGACTTCATGTCCTTTAGAAAAATTCATACTAGCACAAATCCTGTTATTCTAGCAACTTTCTCATACTAGCACAAATCCTGTTCTACTTTCTAAGTTCACGAGAGCATTATTTAATATCTGTCCCTGTTTATTTTAGGCTTTGTCCATATTTCTAGCTTAAAAACCTCAGCTTTGGCCGGCTAAGAACTTGTTGTATTCAACTGGACGTATAAGAGAATTTAAGTACCTTTATCTGCACTTTTTTTTTTAAAAAATACAGTATTTAAATTGATTTTAACTGTGTGTTGCAGGAATATTAACTGAACTGGAAGTTTTGACTCTGCTCTTCAGTTAGTCCTACCCACCCTCCCTGTTTTTGTTTTGGTGTTAATCTTAGTGGCCTTGAAACTGCCCGCCCATCTTGTAAATTTGTGTTTGGATACTCCTTCTGGGCCCATCTCATTTGCTCACTCAACTGAGTGCAGTGAGATCATATTCTGATTTCAGGCACTCCTACTGTGTACAAAGAGAGCATCTGGGAAACAGAAAAAAATGTAAGCTTGTTTCCTGCCTTTCCTGTTAAGTGGTGTAGACTATTTGTAGGCTTCTGAGCCCCCAAGCCCTTCTGTGTTGGAGGGAAGCCTTCTAGCTTAGTTTTTTTTCCTTATAACTAGCCAGTTTTCTAGTTTCAGCACTCAAATCTGTTTCTTTGATCTCAGCACTTGTTCAGAAAAAAAAAAAATTCATCTGTTTTTACTGTACTTGTGTTTCTACCTACTTTATTTTACTTTTGCATCATCTTAAAAGTACTCACTTGTATTTATTACTGCTTGGTGTAACTCATTCTAAGCCTTTTGGTTTAAACACTTGGGCTTCGGACCAGTTGTTTTGCACTAAGAGGGTTTGTGGTCTGCACTGTAGTGGCAGAACAGGTAGTTTACATCCTTCTAGGTTGGGAACTGCTGACTGAGGGCTCAGTGTCTGTTATTCTAAAAGTGTATTAATTCTGGTTTAAGCACTTGGGCTTTCAGGCCAGTTATTTTACATTAAGAGGGTTCGTGGTCTGCACTCTTGTGGGAGGAGAGGCTGGACTCTGCCCTTCTGAGCTGGGAATTTCTGGTTAAAGGCTTATAGTGCATGCATTTCTGAACTGCTTCTTACTGAAGTTGGTGCGCCTTGTTTGCTGTGGCATAGACTGGATTCGGGCCTGCTGGATCTAGCTTTGTTTGTGTAACTTGAGCACTAATCCAGGCATTCTCAAAAGTATTCAATTGTATTTATTACTGCTTGGTAGTAACTTGATTAAAGTGTAGCTATCATTCTAAGTCTTTTGGATTAAGCACTTGGGCTTCAGACCAGTTGTTTTACATTAGGAATGTTTGTGGCATGCACTGTGGTGGCAGAACAGGTAGCTTTCATCCTTCTAAGTTGGGAACTGCTGATTGAGAGCCCAGTGTCTGTTATTCTTAAAGTGTATTAGTTCTGGTTTAGGAACTTGAGCTTCAGGCCAGTTATTTTACATTAAGAAGGTTCATGGTCTGCACTCTTGTGGGAGAAGAGGCTGGACTCTGCCCTTCTGAGCTGGGAATTTCTGGTTAAAGGTTTATAGTGCCTGAATATTTGAACTGTATCTTACTGAAATTGGTACACCTTGTTTGCTGTAGCATAGACTAGATCCAGGCCTGCTGAATCTAGCTTTGTTTATATGCTTGTTGTTTGTTTGCTTGTTATTTCCCTGGAACGCTAATTCCACCTAATATGCGGCTTCTCAGTGCTTCTGTGGATCACTAGTGATATCTGCATTGCTTACTGTACTTATTTCCTTGTTTCACTTGAAAGGAAGTTACTGTTTGTCATTTTTGCATTTAAGTTACCTGTAACACATTGCACTTAAGTTACCTGGCACTTGCGTGCAAAAGCAATTATATAAGTCAGCACTAAAAATTAAAAGCACTACACCCTTACTCCCCACTGGCCCTTGTTTTCAATTATTAAGGAATTCCCAATATTATTCTAGCATGTCCAAAGGTCAGTTGTCAATCTCCTCTCCAGTCCAGCTGGTGAATCTGGGAATCTTGAGGCAATATTACAACTGCCTCATATACACAGGCAACCCTCTCCTCCTCCCAACAAATTCCAACACATGTGAGAGATGCAACCATATAGCCAAACTGGAGGCTAAGCTCTCTCAACTCAGTACTGGCATAACCAGTCAGGAGGAGAAGGAAACCACACTCACTACAATTCCAGTCTCACATAGACCTACCACGACAGCAAACCAAACACATAATCACACAAAAACATACTCAGAAGCTCTAAATAAAGATCTGCCTAAGCAGCAGAGACCTCCAAAGCAGACACCCAAGCAACCGCTACCCCAAAACAAAACACGTGCAACACATATCTCACAAAGCCAGTGTGCCGAACAGTCACAGCCCTTAAGACTAAACAACACACCTGATACACTTGTAATAGGTGACTCTATCGTCAGGCACACTGACGTCCCGCTCACCAGGCTGAACAAGGAGAGGGTCATGGTGAGCAGCCTGTCGGGTGCTAGGATCCACCACATAACACAAGCACTCAGGTCTCGCCAAGGCAAGTACAAATATGACTCAGTCATTGTCCATGCTGGTGTGCATGACCTGAGATGTACATCCCTGGATTACATGAAAAGAGACATAAAGGAGCTCTCTGAGTATGTAGCCCAGGCTGGTATGACACTGACCTTGAGTAGCATCTTACCCTCACCAAGAATGATGCCACAATATTAAGACAAGATGATCAATTTCAACAATTGGCTTAAGTACTGGTGTCATTCACAGGGGATCCAATGCCTGTCAGCTTGGGATGATATGCTCGACAAGCCACGATGCTTCGTTAGGGACGGCTTGCACCTGTCACCCCTGGGATTTTGGATATTGGCAAAGGCTCTTGCTACCCCCATTGTGCCTTTTTTAGGCAAGGCTCAAAAGACAAACCCACCTCCATAGGTATCACAAGGGATAAGAAACTAAGAGTAATGCTACTCAATGCCAGAAGTCTAAACCTCAAGATGCACGCACTCGAAACTCTCCTTAGCATGGAGAACATCGATATCTGTGCAGTAAGAGAAACCTGGTTCAGGGCTCCCGAGAGCACCCCAGCACTACCAGGTTATACCTCATACCATGCTTTCCGGCCCCAAAACTTGGACCAAACCACAAAAGGAGGGGGAGTATCGATATTCATCAAAGATACCCACACCTCCAGGTTGGTGGCAAAGCACGACGCATCAGAGACTATCCATATGCAACTAACAGTGGGTAAAACTGCCTTCCAGTTTATAGCCTGTTACAGACCACCCTCCCAAACCCAGGAACCTCACTCGGCCTTTCTGAGAACACTGGAAAATATGAAGGTCTCTCCAAACACCATTATATTGGGCGACTTCAACTACCCAAACATAGACTGGGGGCATTACTCTAGCTCCAACACCCTAGCCCAAAGGTTCCTAGAATTTATAAACTCAAATGCTATGGAACTACTTGTTACCACTCCCACAAGAGGGGAAAACATACTGGACCTGATCATCACCAACATGGGGACTTTATGCTCCAGACCAGAAGTGTATCCCTCACTGGTAAGATCAGACCATAAACTAATCTCACTGGATATTCACATCCCGACCCCACCCCCTGCCAAGAAAACCACAGTGAAAACCTTCTCTAAAGCAAATTTCACACTCCTCAAAACCGAGGTGGAATCCTTCAAAGCCCCCGGGCCTGTGGAAACTACGGCCCAGACCGCAGAATCCTTTATAAACGCATTCTATGAACACCTTCAGGAATGCATGGATCATGCGATCCCAAATAAAACCAAGACCCAATCCTCCAAAGGCAGACGTCCTGTCTGGTGGACCCCAGCCATAAACAAACTATACAATAGAAGGAGGAAGCTACTAAATGATAGAGCAAAATCCCAAAAAGGGAAGGCATCACTGATCAGTATTAGCAAAAAGCTACAGGCACTCATAAAATTGTCTAAGACCAGCTTCGAGAGAAAAATTGCACAGGACACTAAGGATAATCACAAGGCTTTCTTTAGTTATTTTAAGAACCTGGGTGGAAATTCCCAGATATGCTCAGAATTAGTCCAAAATGACAAAAAATACACTGAACCCACAGACATTGCCAACATCCTAGCTGACAGGTTCAGCGCAAACATCTCCCCCCCCCTCCCCACCAAAAGGGCAAATATCTATCCCAGCAGAGTGCTCCCCCCCTGACATCTCATATGCTCAGGTAAGAGCTGCCCTCTCCAAAGCAAAAAACACAGCATCAATGGGACCAGACGGTGTCCTGGGCTGCGTCCTACATGAACTCCAAGAAGAGCTAAACCCAAACATAAAACTACTGTTCAATCTCAGCCTTACTACAGGATATCTGCCCAAAGAGTGGCGTACAGCAACAGTGGTCCCTCTCCATAAAGGTGGTGCCTCAACAGATCCTGGAAACTATCACCCCATAAGCCTGACTAGCTTGGTCTGCAAAGATATGGAAAGGATCATCATGGACCTCATAAATAAAGATATAGGGGACCTACAGACACTGGATCCTACCAGTTCGGCTTTGTTAAGGGCAGATCCTGCCTCTTAAACCTGGTTGATTTCTTTGAAACAGTCACCAAGGCCATTGACGAGGGGAAGGTGGTCCACACAGCCTACCTGAACCTTGCAAAAGCCTTCAATACAATACCCCACTCGGGCACTATAGATAAGCTCACCAGCTTAAATATAAACCCCTATGTCACTAGATGGATTGCAAACTGGCTCAAGGACAGAACCCACATGGTTAGAATTGCTGGAGCCATGTCAGACTCCAAACCAGTTACAAGTGGTGTCCCACAAGGCTCAGTCCTGGGACCTCTCT
This sequence comes from Protopterus annectens, assembly GCF_019279795.1. Taxonomy (NCBI): domain Eukaryota; kingdom Metazoa; phylum Chordata; order Ceratodontiformes; family Protopteridae; genus Protopterus; species Protopterus annectens. Next base: position 1,320,968,755 of record NC_056745.1, on the reverse strand, counting down.
TGTTCGGTATATATTTCGCGGAGGTACAGGCCAACACGGAAGGACTGTGGCTGACCAAGTTCGCAGATGACTGCAAACTGGGTGCCATAATCAACTCTCCAGCCGACACAAGCATCCTCCAAAAGGGCCTCATAGAAACAGACAACTGGTGCCAGAGCCATGGCCTCAAGCTAAATGCCAAAAGTGTATAGTCATCCCTTTGGCAAAACAAAGTGCCCACAAATTACCACATAGGTGGTAATCCATTAAGTACAGAAGAAGTAATTAGGGACCTGGGGACCCAAGTTGATAGCAATCTCTCATTTGACAACCACGTGGCCAAAGTGGTTAGAAAAACATTTTATATAGCCCACCTAATCATGAAGGGATTCACATCTAGATCAGGGGACGTCATCGTGCCTCTTTACTCATCCCTCATCAGGCCCATAATTGAGTACAATGCCCCTTTTGGTATGTATCTTACCAGACACCTGCAGCAACTGGAAAGACCCCAAAAGTTCCTCACCAAGAGAATCAAAGGGCTCAAACAGATGCCATATGCTGCCCGGTTAAAGAAACTCCAGCTCTACTCAGTGGCATACCGCCTGTTCAGAGGCAATCTGTGCCTGACGTATAAAGCCATGTCCAACCCGGAATTAATGGACATGCTGCACCTGAGAAAATCCAAATCCCATCGAGCTATGCGCTCGAGAGACTTGAACCTCAGCACTGAAATAAATAGGACATGCTGGAGGGACAGATTCATAACCCAGAGGCTCCCTTCACTGTGGAATAAAATCCCAGTCCAGGTTAGGCAGAGTCCCTCATTGACTCTCTTCAAAAGGAATTTGGATGAGTGGATGGGAGATCGTAGGTTTACCCCGGGTATCACTTCTGTGTCACTGTTAGACAGAGGCACAGTATACTAACCTCAAAAAAGGGCATAGCAAAATAAATTTAAAATGGGTGGCGAAAGCCAAACACATTCTGGCTAGGCTTATAAATGCCCTAGGGCAGATAGCCTAGTATGAACCTATGAACCTATAAGAGGTAGGTACTGTAGGGGTGTGTGTGTGTGAATGAAACATCTTAGTTAGGGGTAGCAGGTGGTTAGTAATTTACTCAAGCTCAAAACCTGTACCTTAGTTACAGAAAATAAAACCATAAATTCTCTACCCCAACTACCATGCTGCATTTTTCAAAGAACTGACATTTCAGGTTAATTTTCAATTCAAGGAACCAAGTTTGAGTGAATTTATATTATATTACTGAAGAGGCATTACAGCGAATGCCTCTTCATCGACACTAAAAGAGTGAACCGTGAATTACGAGAATGGCCGTAGCTTGGCTGGGGAGGGGGGTAGCAGTTTGAGAGCTGTGAGTACAAATTTGAAAATCCTAGCTACACCCCTGTGTCCAATGAACATGCAGAATTTAAACAAAATGCAAAGCCTTGATATAACTGGAAGTGCAACTAAATTGCCTAAGTTGTATATTTCTATGGCTCCAGTAGTAAAAAGAAGGGCAGAATGTAACTTGCATGTTGACTTAAAGAAATAAATGATTATACCTCTGGACTACACAGCACAAAAAAATCTAGATAAAGTCAAAAATAATTTAGGGAAAAAAAAACAAAAATAGGGACAGATTTAAAATGTTGCTCTTATAAATTTAGAAAGTAGGTAGAATAACAGGCTTTGGCTTAGCATACATTTCCTGAAGGTTTTGAAGTGTCAGCATACATTTCCTGAAGGTCTCAAACTCAAATGTCTATTGTTATTAAGTGACTTCAATCACCAATAATTTGGCAGAAAACCACAAATTTTATGAGGAACACATCCAAAATATAAGGCAGAAATCTGGACATTCTTTTGAAATTCTGGATAGATGAGTGTTAATGTAAATGATGCAGTTGTAGGGGAGAATTTCATTCAACCTGTATTAGAAAACACACCACCAACGCTTGTTAATGCAAATGTGTTTTCCATGCTAAATGGTTCTAATGGGCTCTGGCTAATACATAAATAAATAGAGCTAAAAGCTGACAACCATCATTATCCCTATGGGAAAGATTTATTTTGGTCTAATGGGTTAGATGGTATTGTTGTTGTTGTTATGAATAACATCTTGGAATTTGGTCATGATAAGGAATTGAAGTTAGAGACAGTGCTATAGGGTATAAAAATTATGATTAAAAACTAAACCAGGATAAATGCTGTTTTAGTAAATCAGTGCTTCAGTACCTCAAGGACAGCACAGGTGCTTGTTGTATCTGACAAGGTATAAGTAAATCAGAGCAATAGCTGAAGTCCACAATCTGTTTTGTGTGAATACGACAAGACCTAGTTTGGGCAAGTTTGGACCAGATCTTTATAGAATGATGCACCCTGGTCAAGGCAAAATGATCAAGCTCAAGGTTTCAGCAAAATAAAAGAAATGCTAACAACAACTCCATTGTTATTATGCTATGGTGTTACAAACCCAACAACACTGAGGGTAGATGCTAGTATCTATGACATAAGTGTTATTTCAAATGGACAAATTATTACTATGTGCTGTTACTCCAGAATGTCAACAGATGCTGAACAGAAATATTGCAGCTCAAATAAGAGTGCCTTGCAAGTGTGTGAACATGTAAGAAATTCTCCAGATACCTCATAGACAAAGTGCCACCAAAGTGCCATAAGACTGTTAATGAGACTGAGAAGGTTCAATGCCAGAGCAATCCATGTCCCTGAAAATCAGTTGGCTGTATCAAGCATGTTATCCTGAGATCCTATACCTGACCAACCATTTTCTGATACCAAAGAAGACCTTGATATGAGCAGAACATAAAGATGACCAGACCAGTCACTACCAAGAGACTAGATAAACTTAACCATGCTACCCAAAATTATAGTGAGCCGTAAGCTGCTATTAAGTATGTTTTAAATGGATGGTCAGTTTACTGGGCATAAACCAAACATCTCACATATGTCAGAGTACAGTTAGCAAAGCATGACGGTTTGCTATTGTATCCAAGCAGAATTGTTGCACCATCATGTAAGCAAGCAAAAGCACCAGATAAAATACACAAAGGTCATTGAAATCTTACAAAATAGCAAACAAAAAACAATATAAAAGTGTGATGTCCAAATATCAACCGAGACAATTATAAATCTTGTGTTACAGTCTCAGTTCTGCATTGTGTATAAACTCTCACAAGGATGAGAACTGTTAATGCGGGTCTATATTAAAAAGACAAAACTACAAAATGTCAAATGCTCACATGAGTGTAAATTCAGGAATTCTAAATCGCTATTGAGGGGGGTGTGCTTCCCACACCCCCCACTAAGTATATATTACAACTCCGAGATCGCAGTACATTGAGGAAAGGTCAAATATCCCGATCTTCACTGTACTGAAATCCAAAAAAATAAACATCGAGTTCCTGCATTTACGCTCATGTGAGCACTCAACATTTTGATTTTTCGTTAATCTAAAGTAGACCCGTTAATGCTAAGATACTTACCACATGGTCCTTGGCAAAGGTCCTGGTGAAGGATAGATAATTACTTATGAGTATGAAGGCAAAGCCTACCTTGTTGTTGTAGGTCATTACACTCATGACATAGAAATAATCCATGTACCAGCCACAACTAACCAACAAATATTAACTGTTTCACAGTGTTCTCAAAGGATGGTTGATGGTTTACCTATTGAAACGGTTACAGATTCAAGTGGGTTCCAACAGTTTGTTACTGACTATAGTTTTATCCATTCTACATGAACTCCCCACTATTCACAATCTAATGCTAAAGTTAAGAGGGCAGTGCAAACAGCCAATAACACACTAAAACAGTAAGATTCCAACATAGTTCCCATGGTATATTGAGCTATTCTCCATAGTGTTAAAAGCAAAAGCCCTTTACAGCTTATGCTTGGAAAGCAAATATAAGGTGACATGCCAATGTCAGAGGCAAAACTTGAGCCTAAATGTTTCCATCTAATACAGGCAAACAAAAACCAAAGCTTTGTGCAAAACATTTTATGACGAACATTATTCTACATACCACCTATACTTCTACCAGATCAAACTGTCTGTTTAAAGTTGGAGACAGAGAGAGAGAGATAGAGAGACATTGAAAAACAATGGGATATGACTGGCTTTGCAATGCAGAAAACTACTGAACCAAAATCCTACATTGTGTAAACTAAAGATGATGCTATAGTTTTTGGGTTTTTTACATTCTTTTGCACTGTACAGTTGACTGTTGGCAGACTCTGATGCCTCTCCTCAGCAGCCAGGTGTAAGAGAGTGGCTGAGCCAAGCACAAGCTGTTAGGAGTATAACTGGCAGGTTCTGATGCTGAGGAAATGCAGTGCCAATATTGTCACAGGAATATTACAGCTTCAAAAATTAATTTGCAGTCATGGCCGAGAGTATGTTGAGATATACTGGCAGGATGTCAGATGACTTAGCTATGGTTCTGGGTCTCCCTATCTCCCTGGTTTCTTCTGGATTAACTCCAATAAAGGTTAGTGCTGGTGAAGAGATCACTGCATCCTGGGCCCACATCATGCTGCTATGCTTTCTAGTATCTCCCCTCTCACGTCCAGTATATTTTCATATACTACTGTCCCTTCATGCTTGTTTGGTAACACCCTGTAGGCAGAACATGCAACAGGTGGACTACATTTATCTGCTCCTGACCTCCACAGTGACATCAGCAAGCTGCCCCCCACACATTCTGGAAGTGCATCCCATAGTAGTTTTCTCTGCCAGGAAAATCTGACCACGTTGTGTGCCCCATGCATGTGGCCCTCCCTCCATCACCCAGTATGAGTCCTTTTTATTGGGGATAGGGGCTACATTTTTGAAGTTGAGATACACTTCTAAAAATCCTGGATAAATCCATGAATGACAAGTGACAATACAATAAAGTAAAAGTAAACCAGTGTTAGTGTATCATCAAAAAATAAAAATAAATAAATAAATACAAACAAAATCAAAAGTGTGCAGTATTCTTTTCTAACAGCTGTACCCAGCATAGGTTCATAGGTTCATAGGTTTATACTAGGCTATCTGCCCTAAGGCATTTATAAGCCTAGCCCAAAGTTTTGTGGCTTACACCACCCCTTATATGAAAAAATACTGTGCCCATTAGTTTGTTGTGCCTCTGTCCAGCAGTGACACAGAGATGATTCCTGGGGTAAACCTACGATCTCCCATACACAGGTCAAGATTTCTCTTGAACAGAGCCAGCGAGGTGCTCTGCCTCACATGGACCGGGATTTTATTCCACAGCATAGGGAGTCTCTGAGTGATAAATCTATCCCTCCAGCACGTCCTATTTATATCCGTGCTAAGGTTTAAGTCGCTTGCTCTAGTGGTTTTGGTGGATTTGGATTTTTTGAGGTGGAGCATGTCCATTAATTCCGGGTTGGACATGGCCTTGTATGTCAGGCACATGTCACCTCTGAGCAGATGGTATGCGACTGAACAGAGCTGGAGTTTCTTCAGTCTGGCAGCATATGACAGATTTTGGAGTCCCTTTATCCTTTTGGTGAGGAACTTTTGGGGTCTCTCCAATTGCTGCAGATGTCGGGTGAGATACATCCCGAATGGGGCATTGTACTCGATCATTGGTCTGATAAGTGAAGAGTACAGGGGAACAATGACCTCACTAGATCTGGATGTGAATCCCTTCATGATCAGGTGGGCAATGTAGAAGGTCTTTCTAACCACTTTAGCAACGTGAGTGACAAAAGAAAGGCTACTGTCAACCTGGGTCCCCAGGTCCCTGATAACCTCTTCTGTGCTTAGTGGATTGCCGCCTATATGGTAGCTTGGGGTTACCTTGTTTTTCCCGAAGGGTATGGCTATACATTTTTGGCGTTTAACTTCAGGCCATGGCTCTGGCACCAGCTATCTGTTTCCGTGAGTCCCTTCTGAAGGATATCCGTGTCCGATGCACTTTCCACTATGGCGCCCAGTTTGCAGTCATCTGCAAACTTTGTCAGCCAAAGTCCTCCCATGTTGGCCTGTACTTCTGAGAAGTAGATGCCGAACAATAGGGGCCAAGGACCGAGCCCTGTGGGACACCACTTGTGACCGGCTTGGAGTCTGACATAGCGCCAGCAACTCTAACCCTGTGGGTTCTGTCCTTAAGCCAGTTTGCAACCCATCTTGTGACATATGGGTTTACATTTAAGCTGGTAAGTTTTTCTACAATACCGAGTGGGGTATTGTGTTGAAAGCCTTTGCAAGGTCAAGGTAGGCTATATGGACTGCCTTTCCTCATCAATGGCCTTGGTGACTGTTTCAAGAAGTCGACCAAGTTCAAAAGGCATGATCTGCCCTTGATGAAGCCAAACTGGGTCGGGTCCAATGTCTGCAAGTCCCTATATCTTTGTTTATGAGCTCCATTATGATCCTCTCCATAGCTTTGCAGACTAGACTTGTTAAGCTTATGGGGCAGTAATTACCAGGGTCCGTAGAGGCACCGCCTTTGTGGAGTGGGACCACAGTTGCTGTCGCCACTCCTTGGGCACGTATCCTGTGGTAAGGCTGAGATTAAACAGCTGCCTTATGTGTGGGTTTAATTCCTCATTTAGCTCGTGTAGCACACAGCCGGGGACACCATCCGGTCCCATTGATGCTGTGTTTTTAGCTTTAGAGAGCAGCTTTCACCTGCGCATTTGAGATGTCTGGGAGGCTACACTCCACTGGGATAGTTATCTCTCCTTTAAGGGGGGAGAGGGGGTGAAGTTTGCACTGAACCTGTCTGCCAGTATGTTGGCAATGTCTGTGGGTTCAGTGATTTTTGTATCATTTTGGACTAATTCTGAGCATATCTGGGAGTTTTCACCCAGGTTCCTAACATAGCTGAAAAAGGCCTTATGATTGTCCTTTGAATCCATGGCAATTTTTCTCTCAAAATTGGCCTTAGTTGATTTTATGAGTGCTCGTATTTTTTACTAATAATGATCAGGGGTGACTTCCCTTTTATGGATTTTGTTCTATCATGTAATAGCTTTCTCCTCTTATTGTAAAGTTTGTTAATGGCTGGGGTCCACCAGACTGGACGTTTGCCCTTTGTGGAAAGAGTCTTGGTTTTATTTGGGATTGCCTGATCCATGCAGTCCTGGAGGTGTTCATAGAAGGCATTTGTAAGGGCTTCCGCAGCTTGGGTTGTGGTTTCCACTGGCTCAGGGGCCTTGAAGGATACCACACCAGTCTTGAGTAGTGTGAAGTTTGCTTTAGAGAAGTTCTTCACTGTGGTCTTTTTTGTTTGGGGTGGGGGCTGGATGTGGATTTCCAGTGAGATTAGTTTATGATCAGATCTCACCAATGAGGGATATACTTCCGGTGTGGAGCATTTTGTCCCCATGTTTGTAATAATGAGATCTAGTATATCTTCTCCTCTTGTGGGAACAGTGACTAGCTGTTCCATGGCATTTGAATTTATGAACTCCAGGAACCATTGGGCTAGAAAGTTAGGGCTTGAGTAATGTTCCCAGTCTATATTCGGGTAGTTGAAGTCACCCAGTATGATGGTGTTTGGAGATACATTTATACCCTCCAGTGTCTTCAGGAAGACTGTGTGGGGTTCCTGAGTTTGAGAGGGTGGCCTGTAGCATGCTACAATTTGTAGAGCAGTTTTGCCTATGGTTAGTTGCACCTGGATGGTTTCCGAAGCTTCGTGCTTTGCCACCAACCTGGAGGTGTGGGTATCCTTTATGAATATGGATACACCCCCTCCTTTTGTGGTGTGGTCCGGGTTTTGGGGCCGGAATGCATGATATGAGGTAAAACCTAATAGTGCCGGGGTGCTCTCAGGAGCCTTGAACCAGGTTTCAGTTACAGCACAGACATCAATGTTCTCCATACTGAGAAGGGCCTCGAGTGCGTGCATTTTGAGATTTAGACTTCTGACATTTAGCAGCATTACCCTCAGTTTCTTCCCATTTTTTGTTTTCTAGGGTGGTAGGTTTAGAATTTGAGCCTTGCCTAAAAAAGGCACTATGGGGGTGGCAAGAGCCTTAGCCAATATCCGGAATCCCAGGGGTGACAGGTGCAAGCCGTCCCTTGCATTTGCCACAACAGGTGATATAAAGCATTAAAATATAACAAATTACAGAGATTACATAATAATTCATGGACAGACATAACAGGACAATTATTAATGTCCCCAACAGACTGAGAGATAACAGGGTGAGAATCAGCAAAGAAAATGTGTATTTGGTAAAAGTGTAGTAAAAGTTTTATGATTTCATTTTCTCAGGTAATACAATACCTTTTAGCTTTGCCTAAATAGTTAAAAGTTAAAGCATGTTTAGTAAGAATAGTGGTAGTCCTATTTTGGGTACATGAATGTGGTAATAGCCTTTGCCACAGGGTAATTATCAAATGGGGAAAAAGATTCTTCTAGAATGAAGAGGAAAATTAGCAATAGTAGGCATCTCTGAGCATTTTCCTACAAATCTTTCTGGCCAGGAGTTTGCACTAACCACAGACCATAAACTATTAAGGAAAATGTTCAACAACCCAGTATCCAAATCATCAATAGATCAATATGTTGAAAAATAAAAGATCATTATTATGACAGGAACCCTACCTATTTAAAATGAAATACAAAACTAAGTAAGGAAAATACTGAACACTGTTTATCAAAGTATTCTGTTACATCCTTCAGAAAAGAAGACAGAATGAAAAACTTGTAAATTACTAGGTTACAATGATAGCTAAGTATGCTGTCCAAAAGTTCTAACATTAAAATAAATGGAAGAAAAATATAGAAACATGTTAAAGCACTGATCCCAAATAATAAGATGCAACAGATGGTGAGGATGAGAGAGATAATGATGTCAGAATAAGATCCTAAAAGCAGAAAGATGCACATTTTTCAGCCAATAAGAAACACAGGACAAGGCTGACCATATGCAATGAACAACCTATGAATTTCCTCATGGAGTAGTTAAAAAAACTAAAACAGTGGTTATGAAGAAAATGAGTTTCCCATGAACCAGCAAATGACTGAAAAGATCCTAAACATTTGCTTCCATCCACAACCCCCTTTTTTCCAATTTTTGCACATGGGGTTGGGATGTCACTTCAACAGTGACAATCATCTGGAGCCAAGGTTCACACTGCTGGATGGCTAGCCCTTCTCTGGTTGTTCTTTCATACCACTCTCTCACACAATCTCATCTTTGGCCAATTTAGAAGTATCCAGTCCACCCACTGCATGACTTTGGAATGTGAGAGGAAACTGGAACTAGAAAACCCAAGTGAATACAGTGAAGACATGCAAACACTCACAGAAAGCACCCCAGTTAAGCAGTGAACTGGAGAACCTCTTGCTGGGAAGCAACAACTCGATCTGCTGTGCCATTGCTTGTTTTGCCATATTAATGCTTACTAATTCCCATTCAGGTGGCTGAGGTGCTAAAAATTTTGTACAAGTGTCAGCACAGAATTTTAAAGGAGTATGCACAGCAAAGGATGTCAGCACATAATTTTATAGAAGTATGTACAGCAAAGACTGTTTATTTGCATTGAGTGGCACATAGTCATAATTCTCATTTGTGAAGCATTTTACAAACCCACCTACAAATGTACCACTATCAATGTATAACAAGCAGTTGTTGTCGTTTTAGATAACAGTGGCAATTACAAGTAACAATGGCCTTCATTTTAGTTGTCTACAATTCAAGTCATTCTTTGAAATGTGATGAATAATACACAGAAGGATGACACCTTCTTAACTCTAACCCCTTGGAATGGTAATGTGTCCAGTACAGGTAGCACTTTGTCCTCTTCAATTAAAATGCCAGAGACCATTCTAATTATAAGAAGGCAGTACACAGGAGATGCCACAAGAAAATTATTAACTATTTTTATTAAAAGGATTATGTGGTTACATTTAGCATTTTTTCTTTGCATGTTTTATAAAATATGGACAGAATTATATGAAAAGCAGAAAATTATTGCTTATATATGTTTCTTTGTACCTTTCCAACAGTCTAATGTACTGCACAAATGATAATTTTAATATTTTAAAATGCAACACCTAAATTAAATAGAAACTTCAAAAAAATTAACAGCTTATATGATTTCACAGATATTGTTAATACAAGACATTTGAAGCTACTAAATGTGTCTGCAGAATAACTACTGGGAGTGTTATATGACATTTTTATGTATTTTACTGAAAATATGTTTTTATATTAAGAAAAAAGGGATGATGTAATGTTTTGAAGCATACTATCACATAAGGGGCTGGATTCTGTAAAGCTGATGGAAGCTGTTTTCAGACAGAGCAGCACGCCAAAGGAATACTTCAACACACCTGCTGCGGATGCGATTTCAGAAGACATGCTAAAGGTAGTCTGAGTACTTAACTATTCAACAAAGGATAATTAGGGATTCTGTGCAAACCATTGTGGTTGCAAACCACATTGTGAGTGCACAATACAACTTAAATGAGACAAACTACCATGATGACTGTTTTTGAAATCCTTGGCGTAAGCTTTACAGACCTCAAGGAATTAAAGTTAATATTATGGATCTCACTGAAATCCATTATTAAAAAACACTCCTTCCCACAGTACTATTATCCAATATGCAGATGACTTGACTATCATCTGCTCTTCCAAATTTGCCACTGCACTACAGCATCTTATCCAAGAAGCATTTACTTCTACCGAAACCTGGATGTCCCAGAACCATCTCGTCCTCAACCTCAATAAAACAAAACTCTTAATATTTAGCCCCACAAAATCTAGTCCTGTTGACAAGTCACTTTTCTCTGTTTGTTCCTAAAACAACACTATTACTGAAGTTGTCCCTAGTACCAAATTGCTAGGTGTCATCATTGATGACAAATTAACTTTTGACCTTCACATCTAGAGCAACATTAAAAAAAAAAAACATCAAAAGCTAGGAGTCCTTTATAGGCACAACTATTTTCTTAGACTCTCTGCTAAAAAGGCCCTGCCTCATCTTTCCTGCTTCCACCTATTCAGTATGGTGCTCCCATACTCACCAATCTACAGTCCTCCACTGAAAACAAAGCTAGACTCTTGCTACAACAAAGTCGCTAAATTTGTTACAAATGCAAAATTTTTTGTCCACCACTGCTCCTCTCTGCAACAACTAAATTGGCTAAAATCCCCTCACTATCTCACTTATCTACAATTAACTATGGCCCACAAGCTTATCTACCACCCATAAACTTGCCCTTCCCTCGCCTTCATACTGACCATGTACCATCCTAATCGACACCTTCAAGTCTGAAAACAAAATGTTACTATTGAGAAACCTACACTCTCAGCCAGCCAAATGTTGTGTTCCTATACTGTCTCTAAGTTATGGAATAATCTCCCTCCTTGACTCAGGACTATCAGCAATCCTGCCTCCTTTAAAAAATCCCTCAAACTACATTTTTCCTCTCACTGATTATGCTCCTGCACTCCAACAAATAACCCCAACACTTGACTTCTCTCGCTGGAGTCTCACCTTTAACTATTCAATTACTAACTTTTCCTCTCCTTCTCTCTACCATACTTACCCCTTTGCTGTCACTTTAGCTTGACTTTGCCCTCCTTTTGTCTCCTCCCATTCTTATCCTGAAATTAACACTCCTCTGCTAAGAATTCTGCAAATATATTTTTACTTATGTGTTACTTGAATGTATGCCATTTATTACTTCTATATTTTACAGTGATTGTAATCATTTTCATTGTTGTTGTTATTATTTTCATTGAATGTAATAGTACCACTCAACATACTTTGTTCTGTGTGTTAATATTTCTTTGCATGTAATTTATTATGGAGCTTTTCTCCCTGGGCCTCCACTGAAAATGGGCTCATTCTAGGCCCAGTGGAATTTCCCATTAACAAATGCAATAAATAAATAAATAAATAAAATAATAAATAAAAAAAAAAATACTGGAAAAGCTCACACAAACTCTGCTATAACTTGTGAGGGAAAGGTTAGTTTGCTTTTGCTTAAATGCATTTTGCGTTACTTTGTTAACTTTTTCTATTTTGTATGTTGTGATTTGTTTTCTTTTCACTGTTTTACTTGTATTCAGCTTTTAATTGCATATTAAATCTAGGAAAGAGACCACAGCTGTATCTCTTGTGAGTCACACAAAAATTTTACCTACCCAACCCACCCTGGCACTGTTGTGTTCTTAAACTCAACTGTGTTTCTAGTTGCCTGCCATATACATTAATTTGACCACATATATTCTTCCCTCTCCCCTTTCATTAGCTATTGTGAGTAAGAATAAAATTATCATTTTGTGAAATTACTTCCCTTCAACTATTTAAATTTATTGACTATCCCACTGTATTCCACAGAACCAGAATACAAAGTGCCCACCTCCTTTCAATCAATCTTGTCTTTTAAAATTAGTGGCTTTCCACTTAGACAACTAAAGCTTTAGTTACCCCCCTCTTCCATATCTAACCGTTTAGTGCACATGGAGTGCTCAGGATATTGACCATCTTTTTCTCTCTTAACTTTAAAATCTGCAACATCTATTGCAAGATCACCAAATATTGATAAGCCCACATTCTGCCTCTCGGTAGTCATCTTAGTATTAGTGTTTTCTTCTGGTAAGAGAAGGAGCACGGGGACATAATTTTCTGGAGACCGCTGATCACCGGAAAGTCATATAACTGCTTCATAGGTGACAGCTTGGAATTTGTGCTTATATTTTGCTCCTGGTGATACAAGGAGCAAAGTGCATCGATTTCTGACTGTTTCTGGCTCAGCAGTGAGTGTCTGTGCTTTACATTCCTGATTGGTCTGGTTGCTATTAAAAGCATGTACCAGAAAAAGGCTACAACAAGTCTACAGACCCTTGCATCATCTGGGATAAGACTGTAGATCACTAAACAGGCTGTGGCCTGCTTCTCATCTTGGGACTGGTGTGAATGTTTTGCTTCTGGTGAGAGAAGAAGCAAAGGAGCATTGTATCCCAGCAGAGTGAAGCTGTATTGAGATCAGCACTAGCAGTAGCTAGGCAGTAGCTGTTCATTTGACTCCCCCATTTTCATCATTCTTGACAAGCTAAGTATTTGTTTTCAGTAAGTACTGCTTGAGTGATTTCTAACTTCAGAATATCTGTCTAAATACATCATCATTAAATTTTCAGGTTCTACTTATTAATTTTCCTTCAAGTGTTTGGCAGTGCTCTGCAGTTCTCAACCTCTTAGAGCAAGAAATATGAACAAAGCCATAAATAAAAGTGGGACAAAGGCCCAAAAATAGGGACATTTTCTAAATATTGCTCTTACAAACGTAGAAAGTTGATAGAATAACAAGTTTTGTATTAGCATTAATTTTCTGAAGGGTATTACATCTGACAAATATATGTCATTATTTTCTAACTTCAAACTTTAATGATTTGCCACTAATTTGCCAGAAAACCACAATTATATGAAAAATGGACCAAAAATAAGAGGTAAAAATCTGGACATTCTGCAAAAATCTGTACAGTTGAGAGGTATGGTAGACACAGACACCTTGAGTGACATTTTTCCTGCAAAAGCACAATTGAAATTTCAGCAATACCTAGTTGCATATAGGACAACAAGTTTGCAGTGCCAAGCACTGTCCCCAGAGATGCAGACCAGATACTCCTAGTTGCTCTATAGTCTCACTCCAACTGTCTACTCAATAATTAGAGTCTGTTGCCATGGATATGAAGTTTCCCACTATCTCCATTACCAGCTTGGTGGATGTGAGCATCCTGAGGCAATGTAAAAATAGCCTCATGTTTATTAACAACCAGTTAATTCTCAAACAGACTAATATGGTATGTGAGGAGCTGTATTTACACAATGTCACTGGAGACAAAGCTTTCCCATAAAAGTACACCTAATGTCAAATTGGTTGTCTGTAGTACACACGCTGCACCCATCGCACACAATTCAAAGCAGATATATAGACTCACATATGCTGAGGCACTTAAACATAACCTTCTTAAACCCGGAAGACCTCCAAGACAAAGTACACATAACAAATGTGTTTAAAAAAATCTAGATCCCTCAGAACCACAAGGGCGGGTGACTTAAACCTCGACACGGTTATTAATAGGACGTGCTGGAGGGATAGATTCATCACCCAAAGACTCCCTATGCTGTGGAACAAAATCCCGGTTTATGTGAGGCAGAGCACCTCGCTGGCCTTGTTCAAGAGGAATCTTGACCAATGGATGGGAGATCGCAGATACACCCCAGGGGTTACCCCAGTGTCACTGCTCGACAGAGGCACAGCTAAATAATGGGCATAGTTTCTCCAAACTAAGGGGTGAAACTATGGCTAGGCTTATAAATGCCCTCGGGCAGATAGCCTAGTATGAACCTATGAACCTAAATACCCTTAGTAGCCCCAAATGCACTCTTTCAAAACAACACCCACATCAACACATACAATGACATCTCATGGATTCTCTACTTCTAAGCCCAAAAGGCAAGCCACCACACAATCTAACATTCTTGTCATTGGAGACTCCATTGTGAGGCATTGCTATCTCTGTCACCAGGCTGAGTAAGGAGAAGTCACAGACAGTTGCTTATCAGGGGCTAGAACCTGCCACATTACGCATGCACTCACGATACTGGATCACAAGTATCAGTATGAATCAGTCATAGTCCATGTAAGTGTAAATGACCTGAGACATACCTCCCTAGACTATATGAAGAGGGATCTATATTAGGAAGTCAAATGTTAAAAAGAGCAAATGCTCTTACATCGACCCCTAATAACCAAAACCTCAGAATGTTGAAAAGCCATAACAGAGATTTTTTTTCCCAGGGAAAAAAGAATTGCTGGACCATTGCTGAGACTTTGCCATTTCCTCCACTGTGATGCAATCTTGGAGTTTAATTTATTTAAGTAGGGGAGGTGTGGGTGGCAAAGCCGCCCACTTTATTTTGTCTTTGGAGTTGTTTTTTTTTTTTTTTTTTTTTGGACCAGCGATTTTTTTTCCCTGAGCAAAGAATTGCTGTTCCGTATGTTCGATATTGTGTGGTTTTGGTCTTTAGGTGTCGATGTAAGTGCATTCGGTCTTTTCAACATTCGACTTCCTAATATAGACTCTATGAAGAGATACGTCATGGAGCTCTTGGAATATATGTCCCAGGCTGGCATGAACCTAGCTTTGAGCAGCATTTTACCTTCTTCAAGGATGATGCCACATTACGAACAAAAGATGAATGACTTTAATAATTGGCTTAGTTTCTGGTGTCATTCTAAGGGGGTGCAATATTTGTCAACATAGAAAAAGATGGTCAACAGACCACACTGCTTTGCCAGGGATGGTCTGCACCTCCCCTCTAGGCTTTTGAATATTAAGTAAAACATTGTCTTCCACCATAGCACCCTTTTTAGGGAATGTCAAACTGAATGCATTTCCAACATAGCAAATCCAAACCAAGTAACTCTAAAGGTATTACTGCTGAATGCTAAGGATCTAAACAAAAAAAACTTCACTCCCCAGAAGCTCTGCTCACCCTAGAGAATGCTGATGTCAGTGCAGTCACTGAGGCATGGTTTAAAGCCACAGAGATCACAACAGCAGTGCAAGGTTATAATGTCTTCCACACTTTTAGACCAGTTACTACACAGACTGCAACTAAAGGTGGAAGTGTCTTAATTTACATCAAAAATAAATATTCTTCAAGGCTGGTCAAATAGGACAATGTATGTGAGCTTTTCCATGTTAAAATTACCATAGTAAAAATCCAGTACCACTTCCTTGCAAGCTACAGGTACGTCTCTATGACCAAAGAAACCCATACCATATATTTAAACTTATTGGAAACACTCACCATCTAACTTAATACCAAGGTTAGGTTCATACTAGGCTAACTGCCCTTGCGAGCCATTTAAAGCCTAGCCAATTATCCCTTGTGAGACTCAAACCCTGCACCATAAGGCAAACACCTTAACCATTAGGCCACCCTCCCAACCGGACTTTAATTACCCTACTATTAACTGGGAATCCTGAATGACAACAAACTTACAGGCACACAGATTCCTGGATTTTGAAAACACAAACTCCGTGGACCAGATTATCAATACACCAACCAGGGGTGCAATCATACTGGATCTTGTGCTTACTAATATGGGAGAGTGCTACACCCCCCTAGTGTAATGTCTCCTCTGGTAAGGTCAGTCCAAAAAATAGTTTTCTTTGAGGTAAAAATAAAACCTAGATCCCCAGCTAACCCTGGAATATTCAGGAACTACTCTAAGGCTAACTTCCTGCTATTAAGTGATAACTTGGCAAAATCTGAAGCACTCATAAATGTGAGAACACTGCTGTCTATGCAGAATTGTTCATAGAATCCCTGTACAAGCATGTCAATAGCTGCATAGAGGCAGGTATACCCACCAGGAAGAAGTTCAGAACTAACTCAAAAAACAAACCACCCTGGTGGAATCACAAAATCAATAGGCTGTATAACAAAAGGGAGAAAATCATAGCAAAACATAGGAGGTGCAGCTCCAAACAGGATAAAAGCACTCTCATCAAACTAAACAAACAGCTCAGAGAAAAAAATAAAGTCTACCAAAGCCACATTTGAAATAAATTTGGCATCCCAGGCCAAGGACAACTACATGGCATTCTTTAGCTATGTCTGCAACCTCAAAGGAAATACACAGTTGTATGCAAGAGCTCATTGTAATTGGAACCACCTCTACTGAGCAAGAAGATATAGTAAACCTACTGGCTGACAAATTCAGCTCCAACTTTACCCCTCTCTCCCCCCTTCAACCTTCCCTTAGGAAATGCCATCAAATACAACTACTCCTGGTATTACTAGGGAACAGGTTTTTGATGTTCTCTCTGAGGCCAAGAGACCTGCATCAATGAGCCCAAAAAATATCTCAGGATGACTTCTAAATAGCATGAAACATGACCTATCAGGCTGTCTAGAATTGCTATTTAACTGTAGCCTCCAACCAGGTTTCATACCTCATAAATGAAGAATAGGAACAGTCATCCCTCTGCACAAAGGTGGGCCATCTACAGACCCTGGAAACTATAGATCCTAAAGTCTCACTAGTCTTATATGCAAAGCCATGACAGGAATTATCATAGAAATAATCAATTATGATATAGCAAACCTCAAGACACTTGGCCCAACCCAGTTTGGTTTCTTCAAGGGCAAGTCATGCCCACTCAACCCGGTGGGCATCTTTGAGAAGATAACCAAGAAATGAACTAAACTTGAATGAAAATAAGAAAAATATTTGTGGCAGTTGTTCTTATTTTCATTCATCTTTGAGAAGATCAGCAAGGCAATGGATGAGGGAAAAATGGTTCACATGGCCTACCTTGACCTGGCCAAGGCATTTGACAAAATACCCCACTAGGGTATGGTTGACAAACTCAGGAGGTTAGGTACAAACCTGTATGTCACCCGGTGGATAGCCAACTGACTCACAGACAGGACACAGGAAGTTAAAATTGGGCTGTCCACATCTACAAAGAGGCCAGTCACAAGTGGAGTCTCTCAGAGATCAGTCTTTGGACCACTCCTTTTTGACATTTACTTCTCTGACATCAATGTCAATGTCAATGGTCTCTGGCTGAAAAAATTTTCAGATGATTGCAAATTAGGAGCTGTCATTGAATCCCACCCTGACACAAATGTTCTCCAGGAAGGATTGATGCAGACAAACTACTGATATCAGAGCCACGCACTAAAACTAAATGACAAGAAATATAGTATCCTTCTGGAAGTTATCCACCCCTGGTAACTATTACATTGACACCACACTCCTTAGAGCTGACCCAGTAGTCAGGGACTCGGGGGCACACATAGACAGTAATCTAGCCTTTGACCATCATGTGTCGACAGTAGGAAAGCAATCATTCTATGTTGTACAACGTATAAACAAAGGTATGGCATCTAGGTTCAAGGAAGTCATTGTTCCACTGTATTCGGCATTCATCAGACCTATCATTGAGTGCAATGCCCCTTTGGTATGTACCTAACCAGAGATATCCAACAAGTGGAACATCCACAGAGGTTCCTCACTAAAAGAATACAGGGCATAAGTAAAATATTCTATGCAGACCACCTTAAGGCCCTATCCCTGTATTTTGTCTCTTACAGGCTGTTGAGAGATCATCTATGTCTGGCAAACAGGGCATTGCCAGATCCCAGTCTGATGGACCTCCTGCATATCAGCGAAACAAACATTACCAGAATTACCCATTCTAAAGACTTAAACCTTGCCTGTAATATAAATAGGACTTGCTGGAAAGACAGGTATGTATCCCAGAGACTACTCTGTCTCTGGAACAGGCTACCCATCCATGTGAAGCAGAGTCCTTCCATAACCCAATTCAAGTGTAACATGGACAATTGGATGGGGAACAGAAAATTCATCCCTGGCTTGGCACCTATGTGTCTAATGGACACAGGCAACCTGTAAATGGTTCATCATATAAGCCCCTGCTTACACTTATCAAGGGTACCAAAACTTGGCCGAGATTTGGGATGCATGGCTAGGCTTATAAAAGCCCTTGTAGTCATTAGAATAGTAAACACTTATGAACCTATGACCCTATAAATGCATAAGAATGTAACATGCTGCTAATGATCTGTGACAGGCTGCAGTGATACAAGCCATAAATGAGGCTATTGTTGTGTAACCTAGAAGGCAACCAGCTAGACTTAGAGCAAGACTGCAACTAAACCAGTTGTTATACCAGAAAATGATTGACAAGTACAGCCTAGACAGACAAATTATGCTGCCTTTTTGCAACATATGAGCTCCACACATGTCTATGAACCAGGGGAGGAAACCCCATCCCACCTGAAACCAAAGTGTGTCTCAGCTTGGGTGCTCTTGCATCTGCTACATTCAAAAGACAGATGGGGATACTGTGGGAGTAACACAAACAGATGCCAGCCCTATACTGGCAATATTCCTGAAAGCAATGTCCAGCAAGTGGATGACAATATAGACTTTCCATCCACCAGTATGTTACAGATAACTGTAATGCACAAGTTTTACAGCATCACAAACTTCCATCATGTACTCAGTGCAATAGATTGCAAACACATACCTATCAAGACACCAGTACATCCTGAAGCAGACTGATACACAAACATTAAGGGTTGGCCATCCATTAACTGCCAGATTGTGTGGGCAGCACACAACTGAGGGCTGCATTCCAGCAAGGTGAAATGCATGAGGGACGTCTACTGGGTGAGTACAGGAACACAGCCAGAATGTAAGCCAAGGAAACCCCCTCACAACAATATCCATTCTGACTGAATGTGTTTTTATTCTTCACAATAGGTGACTATGTTTATCCAGTTGAGCTATGGCTAATGACCCCATGCAGGCAACTATGCAACACTGCAGAGGCCTACAATAGAGCACATGTAACAACCAGAAATATCACAGAGCATGTGTCCAGTGTACTGAAAACTAAATTCCAAGGGTGCACAGCAGTAAACACCTGAGAAGGCACAGATGATAACAGTGTGTGGCATGCTGTATAACGTGAACTAGAGCACACGGAGGTCTTTGAGCTGCAGCTGTGGGTGAACTACCCAAGAACTCCAGATGTCTGAAGAAAACATCTCACAGGTATCAGAGGACGAGCAGGAGGATGAATTTGGCAGAGGGCACAGGCACGATAATGTAGGGAGTGACTACGTGCAAGCCCAGGCAACACTGCAGCATCTGACTCACATCTTTGAGTCATGACAAGCCACACATACATGAGTACACTGACTAAGAATTGAAGTTCATGTGCTGCCCCACTACAGCAGTAGGGATTTCACCTAATGGCAATTACCCACTAGATGTACAAACTGACCGATAGTCATATCACCATAAACATATTAAATTACAATGTGAACATATACAAATGTGTCACAAGAGGGATCATCAGCTCAGGACACAACTGATTCAGGTATGCATACAGAGTAATTGTTGCATCACTGTATGGAAAACAATAATCAAAACACATCAGTGTTACACATTCTTATGTCTATGAGCCTGTGATCCAGAAAGTCACATCAAGGCTATCAACTTGCAGTCTTGCTCCTTCATCTCAATATGGTGTTGTTACACCATCAATCTCCTCTGTGGATCAACCAGGGTAATGTGTTTCTGTACATTGTTGGGGCAGAGTGGACCATAGTGTGAAATGGAAGTGAGGTCACTCTAGACTGAATTAGAGGCTGTCCAAAAGTGCCATAAACATAGCTGGCTCATGACGGAAGACCTAAAGCTAGCAATAATGCAGTAGTGAATTTTGCCTTTGATTAGTTGGACATGGAGTAGCTCAAGAGAGTTGTACTGTTTGACCAGCCTTGAGGTATACTTGTCCTTTATGAAGATGAGTACGCCTTCTCCTTTGGTCCCTTCCTGGTCAGTTGGTGGACTTTAATATAAGGAAGGAATTGCAGCCTTGCATGGCCAGAATGCAGATGTCAAAGTATCCCAAGGAGAGGAGTGCTTCTATGGTGTGCAGTTTCTTGTTTATACTCCTAGCACTGATCAGCTGCATCTTGAACTTATAAAGAGAAGATATTTGTTATGTTGGGAGTTTGGTTACTTTGACACTGCCTAGAAAAGGCAATCTAGGAGGTTTACCAAAGACTCTTCCAGTATCCAAAGGCCGAGAGGAGACAGGTGCAGACCATTTCTGGTAAAACAGCGTGACCTGTTGATCATGTCCTCCCAGGCTGACAGATACTGGATCCTCTTGGACTGACACCAAAAATTAAGCTAATTGTTGAAGCCGATCATTTTTGTTTGTATTGTGGCATCATACTTGGTGAAGGTACATTGCTAGTCAAGGCTAGGCACATACCTACCCATGACACATAATCGTTGAACTCAATCATGTCTTTCTTTATATAGTCCAGGAAGGTATGTCTCAGGACATTCACACCCACATGAACTGTGACAGAGTCATTCTGGAACTTGAGGCTGAGTGACTTGAGTTCTTGTGTGATTTGATGGATCCTGGCACCTGACAGGAAGCTAACTATAACCTTTTCCTTATCCAGCCTAGTAAGGGTGATATCAGTGTATCTCACTATGGAATCTTCTATTACCAGTATGTTAGGTTTTGGGTGTTTCACCATATGTGCTAGTTTGTTGAGACACTGTTGTGTGTATTATTACATACTGTGGTTGTTGTTTGCTTTGTTATGTTTTTATGTGATTTCTGAAGGCAGCATTTTGGAGACCTCTGAGTTTTTGTAAGTTAATAGTGAGTACCTCCATATATACAGGTCTGTGTATTAAATCCTTATTTAGTGTGGGAAGTGATGTGCATGCTGACAACCTGTATTGCATTCAGTTTGAATGTATTTAAGAGTTTTGCCTCCATTTTCATAGTATAACTACATCTTTCACATTAGTATTTGTTTGTTTCAGGATTAAGTGGTTGTCAGTATGCAGGAAATAATTGCTACATTGCTTCAGGATGCCCATGTCCTTTAGGCTGGCCATAGAAATGGTAGGAAAATGCCTATTATGATATCAAGTTTTTCCTGAGGGTTTTATCTGGGAAAGGAATGGCTTCATTAGACTGGAGTGTGCTGGTATCACAGAGACTATAAGAGGGAGCTATATGTGTGTAGTCTTAAGATTAACCAACAGTGCGATGTTGCTCACCGAGCAACTTAGTTGCTCCTAGAACAGCAGGGGGCTGGGTGTGGTTGTCATAGTTGTTCTAGGGAAATTTTATTGGTACTTACGTATTAGCGCAACCAGATTTTCGTGATAATAACAGTTGCTTCCCGATGCTGAAATCTGACTGCTAATGCTCTGAAAATGTCACACAATGTGCATTCTTTCACACTGAAGGTTGTTTTAGGTAGGGTTATCAATAAAAACTGAAAAATGCAGTGTCGCTGTTTATGTATGCACTTTACTGCCAGCATGTCATGTAGCTGGCAGTAAAGTGCATACGCGCTTCAATTGTCAGGGCTGCTCTCTTACTGACTGCAATTGCTGTTACCAAATATCACCTCACTTTGCTTTTCTTCAGCAAGGAAGTGACAGAGCATTGCAATGTTTCTGTTTTTATCTAACTGTGCCCATGGCTTCCTATAGCAATGTACCTGACAGAATGGAAAATGTTTGATGATTAAGATCCGTATGGGTATTTGATGTCAAAATGAAATCACAGCTAGGCTGGAAAGAAAGCTGTGTTAAATACAGCTCTCCTTACTTTCGACCTTATGACTGCATGATCGTTACCCAGTCTTGTTACTGAACAATAACATGTCTTGCTTGACTGTGTCAACACTACACCCTGTATTCTCATAAGCTTACACAATTTGGCCATTTATTTTCCCACAATCATTTTCATGCCAGCATGTGAATTTCGCAACCGCAAAAAATCTGGTTGCGATAATACGTGAGTACCATTTTATCTTCAAGGCATTTGTGTCTATACAATGCATTGCTAACCACCACTACACAGAGTGCAGCTTCTCTCAAACATGAGGTTTATATACAGGCAAAAAGGAACAGGTTTTAAGCTAACTACCAATCAGAAAAGCACACAATAAACCTTCCACCAGCAATTCACAACTTGCATAGGTTTAGAAAAGCACACTTCTGCCACAAGACTGCAGAAAAACTTCTTAATGTAAAATGACTGGTTTGGAGCCCAAGTATAAGAAACCACACAACCTAGATACAACAGCCCTGAAACTATCAGATACAATGTAATAAGTGCTTAAATCAGCAGTAGAACAGTTAATTTTTAAGTGTAGCAAATATAGCACACATCACAGGCAACTAATAAAATGCAGTCACAATTATCAATAGATCTGCAAAGTCATCACGAGGGGTCATTGTTGATTCACCCCTGGTGACACCCCTTAATCTCTTGTTATATTTTAATTTGTTGGCTGCATGAAGGATCATGCCTGAGCAGTGCCATCTACAGGCATCACAGGATCAGTTGTGATCTCCAACTGCATTTATCATGTAGGTGAGTTTGGTCCAAATTTCACTCTGTCCATGTTAACAGAGAACATCAATTATGATTTCATTTTCCTGAGGGGAGAAGTTGTCACTTATAAGATGGATGGCTATCTGAAAGATAATGATATGCACATGATCATATTCCTGTATGAGCCCCTTTATGCAGTTGATTCTGTGGACAGCATATGTCAACATAAACAGTATACATTCCCATGCAGTGCAAAGGTCTGCGTAACACTGTCTGTGGCAAATATTACTATGACATATAAAAAGTAACAATGTCTTCATACATAACATTTGCAAAATCAACATACGGTAACTTGTAATATCTTTAAATTTTGTGAGGGGGATTATAACCCTTCGCACTACATATAAGTTGAATGGAAGTCCAAAGACAACAGCATCATACCACAGGAGTCTACATGCATTTCACATTAAAATACTACACAAACTAAAACTTTTACAGCCTATAAAGTGTCAGCAAACTTTAGGATCTGTAGGCAGGCAAAAGACAGTATGAGTCATTTTGTATATTGAGCCAGTAGTGAAAATACATTTATTAAGAAGCATCATTGAAGAAATATCCATAACAGCAACATGAACAGCACTTGTTTTTAACAGTGTTGTTAGGAAACGTGAATTAAGAAATATATCAACACAACATTGTACATATGAATAGTGTCGGAATGCATATGTTTCTGTAGTTACACTACAGAGTGCAAGGAATTACCAGTAAGAATTGTGGATGATCTGTAAATCTGCCTTTATATGCTCTTCACATTTGAAATGTGAATCTGTCTATACAACTACATATGGTACTGAAATCAGTGAATTAAAATAGCAACACCTTTATGCATAAATTTCAATCTAACATCAGTACAGTAACTTATATGTTAAAGATCTCATTTTGCGTAAAAAAATTATTTAAATGGGTACCTTTGGAAAGACTTCTTTAACTGATGTATTAATTATCAAAACAGTAATGCTACCAATTCCCAATGTACCTCTTACTCCAAATCACAGAAACAAAGTGCACCTAATGTGCAACCACCTTTAAGTTCAATTTGCACCATGAAGCAAAAAGGTGGAAAATAACTGAGAGTACAAAGCACAAATAACTGAGAAAAACAGTCAGACACACTGGTCACCAGGAAAGTCCAAGTAGTCCACAAACTACCAGGGTAAAAATGAATTCTTTAATGTTCCAGTACACCAAACAGACCTGTTCGGTGTATTGGAACATTAAATAATTTGTTTTTACCTTGGTAGTTTGTGCCTGACTGAGTGTTTTTATCAATTTACACCATACATAATTAATAAAGTTTATTAAAGTTCAAGGTTTTGGAATCCTATTTACACACCTCCACATAAATTAGCTACATGCACTGTAACACCCAGTAGGTATTGATAAACCGTATCATACCTGTTACCTGTCAATGATCTGTTCATGTGACATCAACACCTCTTTCAAATATTGATTTTGATGCATTTACAGATTGAACCATTATTAACTGTAAACTGAGTAGGACCTCAGTGAGCATTTCTTTGTTTTTGTATTTTTCAGGCTTTTTCCATTTCAGGATCATAATGGCTACTTCAAGGAGGCTGATACATGTCTGTATGCCCAACTGGACTGAGGAGGAGACCACCCAGATGTTAAACTGTGTATGCCTGAGTGGAAAGTCGGATGAGAGACTGGCCAAGGAACTTTGCCATGATAGATATATGGAAATGGATTGGTGGAGGTCAATGAAGAAAGACGGGGTCTACCACACTGAAGTACAGGTTCACCACCGCTATGATGACCTCCATCAGAACAGTGTGGAGGAGCTTCAATGGAGGATCACTGAGGAGCAGAGGCAGCCTGTAGGTCTCTACAATAAGTGTCACTGTCCTACATATACCTGAACATTCCTACGGAATTTAAAAATATATGTGTCTGATATATATTAGATAGATGTTTTCATAACCATTAAGTTGCTATAGTAACAATTAACTCATGGGGATAATTAAGTGGATGTGGTAACTGCTGTCATAAGTGTGGGCTTAATTCCCATGTTGTTAATTTATTTAATAATGTTTATAATATACATAATTTTGAACTTTGTAGATGTACATATGTTTTACAACATATAATGAGATTATTAAACACAGACACTGCTCTTGTGGATCACTGACGCCTGTAGCACCTAGGCCATGGATGATTGCATACTTCATAGTTTTCCGTTATAGCACCACAGTATTCCTTACTGCACCATTATACATCAGAATAAAAATGTATACATAAGTTCTTTAATTCATTTCTCCTAATAAACAGTCACATTTATTTAAGCCAAAAAGAAATGCCTGTCTGACTGCTTATGCGTAAGTTGTCAGTTATATGTTGATAGTTTACAATAAAATGTTCAATAAGTGTTTTCAGTATTTGTATTCATCTGTTCTCTGCAGGAATTCAAATAAGCACCTGTAGTACCTGTTTGTTAAAATGAAAATCCTACTGCCTGTCAGCTTGGCCTGTAAGGAAACCACCCAATATGTCTACATTTTGGCATGCTGTGGGTTCCAATCACATAGCGGAAACATATATGAAATTGTTGTTTTGGTTTACTTCACCCTTAGCATTTCTTTGGGGTAGCATATTCCAGTAACTGAAATTAATGTTTATTTTGTGTATGATTACGCATAACTGAGTTAGTCATCGAATTCCTATGAGAATGGACGTAATCTGTAACACTCTGCTAACATCAGCTAATAACAGGATTAGTATAACACTATATGTTTGTTTAACAAAAGCATGTGCTGAATGTTAGTTTGGCTTCTAAGGAGGCAGGCCAGCATACCTACATTTTGGCGTGCAGTGGGTTCCAATCTTCATAGAGGAAACATATCTGAAATTATCTTGGTTTAATTCACCCACAGTATTTATTTAGAACAGTATATTCCACTTATTGATATTTTTGTATATTTTGAGAAAGACTGCAAATAACTGGTTATTCAATATATTCCTAAGAACATATTCATAATCCATAGCAATCCATTAACATCAGCTTTTTAACAGCAGAGCCAGGAAAGTTTGCTACAGACTATCATATATTTTGTAAAAGTGCTATCAAGTTGTTTTATCATTCAGTATTACACACAATTCAAGAACATCATGTCCACTGTGTCCACTGCCCCCTCCACATCCATATTCAAAAACTCCCTCAAATCGCACCTTCTTAGTACATGGTTATGCCCTTGTATCAGATAACCCTACCCATACTACTATTAACTCACCAAATTCCTCTCTGATCACATGCTGGAGCTCTGATCCCCTGTAGGCTTGGTCATCTGAAAGGGTACTTTTAACTATAGAATCTTACTTGATATATTTTCTTTTCTTACCAAAGTATGACTGACATTGTCTTTTTACCCATGTTCTATATCTTTTACCTGGAGTGTTTTTATTAATTCTTGTTATATTACTATGCTCAGCATACATGATGTAACCTGTTTTGTGTATTATGCTGGATGTACTGTATTTGTATAACTTGATGTTGGAGCTTTTCTCCCCGGGCCTCCGCTGAAAATGGACCTGGTCCAGTCGGAATTTCCTGGTTAACAAATGTAAAATAAAAAATAAAATAAATAAAATCATCATCCTCATTTTTTGAGGGAGTAGGATGAACAGGCTTGCAGTTGAAATCCATAATAGGGGAAGATGTATGTATGCATTTGCTTGGCGATGTGCACTTTGCCAAGAATATCATGGTCCTCACACATACATTAGTTATCTACAGCAACTTATATGGTTCTGTTCTCAGAAGCCCTGTGATACATGACACTGTCCTACTGTCTGAGGAATTAATGATTTCATTATTGTTAATGTTTCTGAACACAGTGCTGACATGAATGAAGTTTTTCAAAGTCTTTACCTACATGACCAGCACATGTTCATACTTTGAAGTCCTAATCCGAGATCCATATAAGAAAATACCTTATCTAGATGATGTCATAAAACCAATTCTTTTCACTGCAGTCAAAACATGCATTTTTAGTTAGGATGGATTAGTTTGGCAGATAACTCTCAAGGTTAGAGTTTGGATGTACATTGCAGTTGCAAGTTTTAATCTCATGTCCTCTGATCTGTGTTCAAAGATCTTAAAACCTGCATGTAACACTGAAAAAAATTGGACAGTGGTTATCTAACATTCATTGTGAAGAAATTGTCTAGAAACTATTCTGAGTAATGTATATCACTGTTATTTGAGGAATACATTATTCATTCTTTCTATTCTCTGCTTTCAGGTGATGGAGATTGGAACAGGAACTGAGCTCTGAAAGTGTTCTGAGCAATGTATTTCACTGTTATTTGAGGAATACATCCTTCATACTTTCTCCATTCTGTTTTCAGGTGATAAAAATGTATTTATTTAAGAAGTCTGACTTGGACAGAGCCCATGTTCAGCAGAGTCCTGGGGAGAAAAACCTCCAGACACATGTCTTTGGAATGTGGGAGGAAACCAGATCACCCAGAGGGGACCCACACAAACACAGGGAAGACATGCAGCCTCCACACAGAAGGCACCCCAGCTGAGAACTGAACAAGAGAACCTCTTGCTGTGGGGCAACAACGCTAACTGCTCCACCAAGAATTGAACTCTGTGCATTGAGCAGATGCACAGGCTTGAGGAGTAGTGGAGGGGGTTGGTTATTTTCTTTGTTAAATGAAATGAAATGCATATGATCATGTTTACAGGCCTGTATTTTTCAAAATAACATATAGTGATTAGAATGCAGGAATACCCATCATGCATCAGTAAGGTAAGTGAAATTATCACACTATAGTTATGTTTACAACTGTGGTTGCATCATGCAGCATTAAACCAGTGTTTCAGCATACATGGTGCCTCAAAGCCTGGATTATCACCTCATTTTCTGAGTCACTGAAAGGAGGTTTCCAAAGATTTGTAAGACTGGCTGCCATAATCTTATGTGACATAAAACAGAGAAGAATAAAACACATAAATATCACATAACTAATGTCTTGCTTACATCCATGTTTGTCAACATTAAGCACTGGAAACACACTTTTCATTTAGTAAAACTGAAGGTTATGTTGTTGTCCCACATGCCCCTCACATGCAAACCAAGGTTTGTACAAACCAAGAAAGACCATATAAGTAATGTATTATTTTCCCACAGAAATATTAGGATGCCTACACAGTTTCAACAGAAAAGCACTTGAAACACACTTTTCCTCTTGGAACACAGAATGGTAGGTAACTCCCTCACACTAAAACAACAAATAAATGAAGGTTTGTACAAACCAGAAAATACCACAGAATTAATTGTATAGATGCTTTCCACATAATTATCAGGCTGTGTCTAGTTTTACAACAGAAAAGTCAATTTATGAACACCATTCACTTTTCAGTGTGCTCACTAATCCCATGGAGGTTGCCCTGGGCCATCTCAGAAGTGTAACACCAGTGTTAGAGACACGTACATTACCTTTTTCTCCAATAACATAAAATATTGTAAAATCAAATTTTAAAAATAATTGTGCTAAAAGTATAACCTGTCTATTTTAGAAATGTAAATGCCTGTCAAAAATGCCTGTGCTAACAGTGAAGTATAAGAAGTGCATACAGATAAAAAGTTCCATTTTCTGCTGGCTATATAAATACATGTGTAAAATGTTCTCAAAATCTAGAATCTACTTGAATAATGCAAGCATACCTTAGCCAAATTATAAGCCTTCTCTACCGAAAAATTTCCTTCAAAGGAATAACAAAATTCTGTTTTGTCCAAATGCACAAGTCTTCTCAACTTAAAGTTCTCTAGTTACATGATTAACTTTTAATAGTGTAGATTCAGCCTTTTAAGTACTGTGAAGATGCAAATGAGGTATTAACTTATTAGAATTGCTGAATACCAAACTTTTGATGTTGTGTAGCAGATGTAAATGTAGTGTAGGCTCTACACCATTGTTAGGAGATAATGACTTGCAACTGTGAATGATTAGTATGAAAGAGAAGGGAACACAACACAAATTCAAACAACCTTCATGCAGTGGGTGTGTCAGTGAAGATACACTTCAAAAGTGAGGAACTAACTTCAGCATGCTTTTAAATTAAACAAAAGAGCACATGTTTATTATTTTTCTCACTAATAGCCAAACTCTCCTGACTTTGCTGAATACTGTTTTTCACTGTCTGTATTTTAATCATACATTATAGAAAGATGATACAAAATGCACTATAGACCTCATGTCTGAAATTACAGCAGAGATAAGGGAAGAATGAACACAATACAAAAGAAGACAGAGCTACATTTGTGCAAACATATTCATAAATGGTCGATCACTAAAAAAGTCTTTCGGCTTTTCCCGGTTAGGGGTCGCCACAGTGGAACTCCAGTCCGTTCATGATTGTCAGTGGATTTTACGGCGTCAAGTTGCCAGCCCGATGCCCAAACTTCAACGAAGGCACACCCATTCACGCTTGCACCTACCTGCATGTCTTTAATGTCATTTGACCATGGAGAGGACATGCAGACTCCACACAGAAGGCACTCCAGCCGAGAATCAAATGGGAGAACCTCTCACTGTGAGGCAACAATGCTAACCGCTGCACCACTGTGGCTTAAATGGTTGATCACTCATTACACTAAATATGTAAGCCTCACATATACAACTAACTGTCAATGTACAAGTGTATTTTCTGTTAATGCAGTAGAGGAAATGGGAATTGCACATGATTTGATTGCTGTTGCAAAGTTGTGTTTGTGGTAAAGACAGATAACACACTCCAACTGTGCTTTGTAATTTCATTACTCTGATAGTTCAAATCCAGAGCTGTGTAATTTTTTAATGTGTTTAACATTTATTCTCTTATTAACATTTGGATGACACACAGCTTAGCACAAATATTTAAAAAAGAATGTCAGTTACCTTAGGAAGTGCAAGCACACTTAGTGGCATTGCATGATGGTCAGCACCTTGGGTGATAATGACAGCATAAATTACACCTGTGAACCAACTGTGTGTGTAGCACAACTTGTAAAGACATTGACGTACACAATAAATAAGATAAATAGACCATGCTTCGAATTCCACAATATATATTTTTACTGTGGAACGATTATAATCACTATGAACAAAAATATAATCTATTTAGGCTTTTGCCAGTCTCATTTGTTCATTGCTCACCTGTGCACAAACAGGATTCACTGCTGCAGAAAGAAAAGAAACATTGTTTCTTGCAAAAAAGAAACATTGTTACTTGCTTAACCTTCTGCTAGACAAACTGGCTAAACATTGAGTAGCCATTAACACTCTGGACAGTACTAATTCAAAAATGCACACCTCCTGCTTGTCTTTGTAGCACCGGGTATGAGCTCATGGCCATAACAAATGTGAGCCAGGGCTCTAATCCAACACTCTTCATTTTTTTATTAATGGTGTCCTACTTAAATTTATAACAAAAATAACAAAAATAAAGATAATTATACATTACAATAACTATGTATAGCAGGTTGATTGAGTAGACACATGCCCCCGGATTTACTATGGAAGTGGCCATTTCGAAGCAGGATGGCAGCATGTCATGCATATTATTGAAGGTGCACTGACTGAGCTCCTAATGTTACACGGAGCATGTAAGAGTGCAGGGGGGTGTGTCTGAGAGCAGACCTCTCAGAATATACACGCCCCCACAATGAAGAAGAGCAGAAAGGCCAAAGGAAGGAGTGAGACCGCTCATAGGTGTCTGCATATTCCCAGCAACATTCCCCTATGTGTACAACAGCAATAGTAAATACAAATCAAATAAACAAACCCTTTTTTTTATTATGAATCCGATTAAAACTAACCGTAGGTGTGCGGGTGTGCCCATCGCTTAGCTACGGTTAATGCAGCTTAAATGGCTGAAGAGGATAACAAGGAAGATGTATGCAAATGAAGCAGTATAGCAATAGTGTAGTGTAGTGGGCAGAGCATTCACCTTACGAGCAAGCATTCCTGATTCGAGTCCCACTACAGCACATTCCATTTTCCATGGCAAATCATGTTATGACAAATATTTTAGTTGCATGACCTACTAAATAACATATATTTGTGAACTGGAGTACTGCATTAAATGCAGATGTGAGGTGTCAGTGTCAGAATGTTGCAAAGTCCACAGATAAGCACATGTGCCCCATACAGTATATGTACACAGGAATCATGGATACAAATGGAAGGCAAAATGTGTAATGAATGACAACTCCATACAGCTAGCAAATCCCCCACCTTCCCAAGAACCATTAGATATAACTGTCCAAATCAGTGCAATTGTAAGCGAGAGTAAGCACTAAGTGGGAGTAAGCACTAGTAAGCAAGTGTAAGCACCAATAAGCAGTAGTAAGCATATTTAAGCACTAGTAAGCAGGTTTAAGCCCATTTGTGTGGAGGTAAGCAATGCGCACTCAGGTTAAGCAATTGTGAAGCTAACTCTCTGTAAGCATATGTAACCAGAGGTTAGCATTGCTTACCCTTGTGCAAACCTGCGCAAACCCGCTTACAACTGTTCAAAAGTGCCTTAATCACTCTGTATCCAATGGCCCTTGTTCTGCCCATCAAGAAAATAAACAGCTGTGCAGGTCCTGAACCCAGAACCTTATACACCACAGTCACAGTAGTTAACCATCAAGCCATCACAGCAGTACAAAAGAATGAGGTATCACCAAACAAGTCCTCACTATAGTAAAATCAAACTGAACCTATAAAAGGAATCAGTATACAGTCATATGTTCTATAACCCACTACGTAACATAAATATGTGAACTGGAGTACAGCAGTAAGCCCAGAAGTGAGGTTTAATTGTAACAGAGTGTTGAAGTCCCCAATAAAACACAAGGACCTCATGCAGTGTACATACACATGAATCATGGATGCCAGGTATATATATATATATATATATATATATATATATATATATATATGATGTAATGAATAATAAATCAATGCCAAAAAGAAAATATAATGCAAAATATAATGCTAAGCATTGCACAGGCCAGCTTAGGAGGTGTAAGCAATGTGTAGGCTAGCTAACTCAATGTGCCCAGTGTTATACCCCTTTAAACAATGCCAACCTTAGGTAAGCACGTTTGCCCATAGCCTAGCCTTTTCAAAACTGGCCAATCATGGAAAAGTGCAGGAAATTGGCTCTACTTAAACCCAATAGGTGGAAATACATCTCATAACTGGTTGTAGCTTCCCCTTGCAGGCACAATGGCAGTAAGGGGAGAAGGTGTGTGCTTCTGGGCGCAGTGATGGTGCATCCAGGAGTCCAGAGTCATGGCAGGACTCCTTATCAAAGACCATGAGAAGAAACTGCTGCAGGGCCAGTACCAGGGTTCCCAATATAAGGTGGAAGCCTGGGACCATCTCCCCTGTGACCTCATCAGAGCTACTGGCATACCCCCAACTGGTGAGCAGGTCACGCATCACTATGCCGACCTGAAGCGGCATAAGAGGTACCTCTTGGAGCAGTGGATCCAAGAGGCTAGAATGGCAGGGGGTGTCACAGCTGTGTATAAGTATCACTCCACTATGTGTGTAATAATTGCCAGCTCATATATATCATGGATAGGTATGGCTAAATATTCCTCTTATGTCCTCCACAGCTTCAAGTGAGCGGGCTACGAACCAGGAAGCCCATGGAAGTCACCTGGAGAGGTTGCGACATGAGGCAGGTCAGTAATTCTCTTGCATGTGCTGTCATAGGAAATAAATCTAAAAGTATTAGTAAATTAATTGCCTGTATATAACCTGTATTTTTAAGGCAAGTACTGCATACACTGGAGAATATGGCAGGAAGAGTCTCATATAGTTTGCATGTAAATAAAAGCGTAATAGCCTGACAATAAAGGTCTAACTGCTGGACTGCATGTGTATACTCTGGTATCATATGGTAATGTAGATTTGCAATCATGTAATAGTACTGTTGTATTAAGCACTGTTACCCACATCGTACACCATAAATAGAATGTATAGGAATGCCTGTATACATACATACATACAAATGTTTCAAGCACGGGCATTAAAGCCCTTCTAGCTTGCCATTATGCCAAAACACTTATTCCCATAATAAATATCCAGGCTGTTCTTAAAGATATCTGAACTAGTACTTGCTTTAATGTAATTTGGTAGTCTATTCCAAGCATCAGCTTCTCTGTCAGAGAACCAATTAGTACACCTTTCATTCCTATAGAATCTTCAACATAGGTTATCTGACGATTCTCTAGTACTTTTTGATAACCCCAAACAGTCCCAGAGATAGTTGTCCCTAAATGCCTTATATACCTGGATAAAATCTTCTCTTAAATATCTGTAAGAGACACTCTACAAGTTCAGATATTTTAGTCATAATAACTTAGATTTCCACATCTATGGATGCCCTTGGTATATTTCCGCTGTACTCTTTCCAGTTTATTCATGCTTGTTTTCCTATAGGGTTTCCATATTGTTATTCCATACTCAAGTTTGGGTCTAATGTAACTAACAAACAATGACTTCATTATGTTTGATTTCCTAGACTTTATAAATCTTTTTATACAACCTATAGTTCTATAACTATCATTAGCCAATTGGTTGATTTGATTAGAAAAACTCATAGCTGAATCTACCCATATACCCAGGTCCTTAAATGAGTCAACAGTTTCAATCACTGTGTGCTGTATTAAATATTCACCTTTCAGTTTATGCCTCCCAAATCTCATATGCTTAGTTTTTGATGTATTTAGCAACATAATATTCCCCTGTGCCCAAATGGTCAATTTAGTCAAATTATTTTGCAGACATGCCTTATCTGTAACACTTGTAATCAGTTTACCCAATTTCAGGTCATTAGCATATAGACTGTAGAACACCTGAGATGAAAATGTAAGGTCTGAAAGATACAATTTAAAACAAGTAAGGGCCTAGTACAGAGCCCTGTGAGACACCTTGACTGTAACCAAGGATTTCCCCTGTCCAACTGGTGTGTGATACTTGCCATGTCCTATTTGTAAGCATGCAGCTATCCATCTTATCAACAGTACATCAATACCAAGTTGTACTAATTTATTGATCAGTGTTTTGTGCATGACCCTGTCAAATGCCAAAGTTAAATATATATAAATCACATCACAGCACAATTTTTCATTCATAGATGTTATTATATTGTTATAGAACATCATGTTACAGGTGGTAATAGAGCTATTTTCAACATATGCATGCTGATATATGGTTTCAAATCCCAACCTATCCAGTTCTGACAATAACTTATCCAGTATTACCTTCTCCATTATTTTTCCACAACATGAAAGTAGACTTAAGGGTCTATATGATTCTGGGTTTGTCCTACTCCCCTTTCCCTTAAAGACAGGTTTAATAAGTGCATGTCTCCAATCTTGAGGAATCTCCCCATATTTATATGACCTAGTGAATAACAGATGTAATGGCAGTGTAAGTTCTTGCTTAAGTGTTCTCAAATCATTGTTACTTATTCCGCACTTTGTTTGGATCCAGTTTGTACAGCTCTTTTTCAATAAAATCTAATTTGTTTCCAGTATCTGGGGTTACCTGGATGTTACTAGGACAACTTACCACCACTTTTGTGGAGCCAAATGTTTTGCATAATATTTTGAAATATATCTATAACCTGTTGTGTCTGAGAATAAATTTTAGAATCTGCACACAGTTTATCAATGTGTGTATCTTTACTCCTTCCACATCTTATGTATCTATAAAAAGGTTTCCTATTATGCTCAATATCTTTATATAAATTTTCTTCAAATTTTTCTTGATCTTGTCTAACACTATGCTTAATCTATTTGTCCAGCTGGTTTATTTCAGTTTTCAAAGTTGTAGTTCGACCTCTCTTCCATTTCTTATATTTTTTGTCTCTCACCTTAAACAGGTATCTTGTTCTTATGGAAATATAGCTCCCTGATGTTACGTGCCTAGATCCTGATGTTAAACATTTTTTTGACTTTTTGCACTCAAACAATTTCTCTTTCAAAACTTTCCACATTCCATCTGCAGTTTTTCCACTGAACACCTCACTCCAGTTAGTTTTATATAGCAATTTTTTGCTTCCCTATAATCTGTAATTAATCTTCTGTGCATTGGCTTAGATTTCAGTTTGGCAGAATTATCTAGCAACAAATTAACTTTTATGACCGCATGTTCACAGCACATCAATGGTGGTACACTTGACTTGAAGTTACGCTCATTTCTTTAGGAATACAAACAATATGTAGTATATTCCGTCCCCTGGTAGGTTTTTTTACAATCTGAAGCACTTGTTGTTCCTGAATATACTCTGTGAATAATTTCTTTACTAATGTTGTTGAATCAATATTATTCCAGTCTGTTTCTGGTAAATTTAAGTCCCCAGCTAATATTATTCTTCCCTCCTGTGTTTCATGTAAGAAATGTATGAATTCCTCTAGGTCATCTGCACTTGACTTTGATGGTCTGTACACGCTAACAATTGTTATATGTTCCAGGGTTGTCTTTATTGTCACAGTTACACACTCTATAGTATTGGTATTATCATTGAACATGTAATAATCACAAGTCTCATAGCTATCTTTAATGCCTATCATAACACCTCCTCCTGATTTTTTGTTAGAATGTCTGTTACAGTAAAAACATTTATACCCTGAAAGAGCTGGTTTCCAGTCTATGTTCTTTAACCATGTTTCACAAACTATAACAACATCAATCTTGTGAGAACATAGCAAATTTTCTAATAAAAACACTTTATTATTAATGCTCCTAGCATTAACAACCATCAGAGATGCATCAAATGCTGCTATCTGTGAACTGTTATATTTTTGACCTGGCAAAAATCCTGGCTAGTGTTTGCAAATATTGCAAATTATACGACCCCCCCCCCCATTAATATTCCAAAACATGCACACTGATTGGTCAGTGTGCACATTGTAAATCAGAGTTATAGTGACGGAAAAAGGTCCAGATGCTTGGACTTTTTCCATTAGTATAACTTTTTTTACAGCAATGTAGAACGCAAGATCTGCGTTGCTTTTTACACACTGTCTCACTATGTTAAATGAGTTTAACATAGCGAGACAGCTTTAAAAAAGTAACAGAGATCTTCCTATCTCCGTTGCTTTTTTTAGAGGTGTCACGCTATGTTAAATGGGTTTAACATAGCGAGACAGCTTTAAAAAAAAACAACGGAGATTCTCCGTTACTTTTTTTAAAGCTGTCTCGCTATGTTAAACTCCTTTAACATAGCGAGACAGTTTGTAGAAAGCAACGGAGATCTTTCTTTCTCTGTTGCTTCCACCCACAGCTCTGATGTACTGCATAAGCATACGCATTCGCAGTACATCAGAACTGCCGCAGAATACCAGACAGCTGCAGAAGGGTAGCAAGGAGGCATTATACAATGCCATTATTTAAGAAAAGTAATTATTTTTTTTCCTTAAATAATATTGTATAATAGCAATAACCCACTTCTGGGTGTGGGTAATGCTGGATTTACCCACGGTTGTCTTTGTTTGGCCACTCGGCCTTTGCCCTCGTGACCAAACCACACCAACCATGGGTAAATCCAGCATTACTCACACTCAGGCATGGGTTATTGCTATATTATACAATGCCCCCCCCCCCATTAATATTCCAAAACATGCACGCTGATTGCTCAGCATGCACGTTATAAATCAGAGTTATAGTGATGGAAAAAGATCCGATTGCCCGAACTTTTTCCATTAGTATAACTTTTTTTGTACAGCAGCGGAGAACGCAAGATCTCCATTGCTTTTTACACACTGCCTCGCTATGTTAAATGAGTTTAACATAGCGAGACAGCTTTAAAAAAAGTAACGTAGCTCTTCCTATCTCTGTTGCTTTTTTTAAAGGTGTCTCGCTATGTTAAATGGGTTTAACATAGCAAGACAGCTTTAAAAAAGCAACAGAGATTCTCTGTTACTTTTTTTAAAGCCGTCTCGCTATGTTAAACTCCTTTAACATAGCAAGACAGTGTGTAAAAAGTAACGGAGATCTTGCTTTCTCTGTTGCTTTTTTCAAAACTGTCTTGCTATGTTAAATGGGTTTACCATAGCGAGACAGCTTTAAAAAAAGCAACAGAGATTCTCCGTTGCTTTTTTTAAAGCTGTCTCTCTATGTTTAACTCCTTTAACATAGCGAGACAGTTTGTAGAAAGCAACAGAGATGTTTCTTTCTCCGTTGCTTCCGCCCACAGCTGTGATGTACTGCGCAAGCATACGCATGCGCAGTACATCAGAACTGCCGCAGAATACCAGACAGCTGCGGAAGGGCAGCAAGGAGGCATTATACAATGCCATTATTTAAGATAAGTAATTATTTTTTTTCTTAAATAATGTCATTGTATAATAGCAATAACCCACTTCTGGGTGTGGGTAATGCTGGATTTACCCACGGTTGTCTTTGTTTGGCCAGTCGGGCTTCGCCCTCGTGACCAAACCACACCAACCATGGGTAAATCCAGCATTACCCACACCCAGATGTGGGTTATTGCTATAATATCTGCTGCAAAAATTCTCTTCCCTGATCTAGACAAATGCACACCATCCTGTCTGAAAGCATGTTTGCTCAAAAGAAGGCATCCAAGCCGGATGCTCTATACATTTCCATTTTTTAAAACAGGACATTTTTTCCATGTTGGTGTTTATCCAAAAACTATTTTCATTCACAGTGACCTGACTATCCTTTCTATAGATGATTTGTGAAAAATATGTCCTAACACCAGTAAAAGCTATACTATCTAGGAGGGCTGTCGTTCCTGACTAACAGTCAGAGAATCTTTGTTAGTGACATCATTTGTAGCAACATGAATAAAAACAGATCCATTCTTCCTTACATTATGGCATTCCAAGGCTTGTTTCTCATCTTCTATTTTTGCTCCTGACAAGCATAACACTACTCGATGTTCATTAGCATCTCTGCAAATATAAGTATCAGTTCCTCTAATAACTGAATCTCCAATTACAAGAATATTTTTGCTGACCATCTCTGAAGAATCTTCAGCTTCTAATACAGTCATTTCTGCTCTATCAGTTGTTACGAAGGATAGATCTTCATCATTATTAGTCTTATTAATCTCACTGTTTTCATTGTGTATTAAATTTCCATCTAGCTAGCACTGTAAATCCACAGCTTGAGCCATGTAGTCAACATCTGTCTTTCTCTTCTTTTTTCTTACAGTGATGTTCTTCAATCCTTCCGTATTCAGTTTTGATTATTTCCTTTTCAACTGCCCCTTGCCTCTTTTTTCTACCTTTTTCATTGGAAAGGTGATGCCTCTTTCCGTAGACTGAGGATTTTCTGATAGACAGATATCTTCATTCCGTGTCACCAGTATGTTACATAACAAAGTAGAATCCTTTTTACTACGTATTCTCTTTCCTTTACAGTCATTAATCAGTTTCTTCTTCTTCCTTGTTATTTGTTGAGAACTTCTTCCTTTCTTTTTTTTTTTGTTTCCTTCTAAATAAACTGGATCCTCAGTTTGCTGAGTACTTGCATCCACAATTCCATAGTTCTCAGGGGCATCATCATCTTCCATAGGGGTTGAATGTTCTTTGCAGAAAATAGATGCATCATTTCCTAAATGTGTTCAATTTATTCTATGCCTAACATTATTTAGTTCATCAGTCCTGTCATTAATATATGATACAACAGTTCTCCAAGCCATGCCAATTGCTTTGTATATGACTGGTGTAATGCCCAGAGGCCATTTAGTACAACTGAGAGACACATAGACAGAAAACAGGGAAAAGGCAGACAACAAAACCTGAATCGCACAGGCAACTGAGATGTGAACTGTTGTATTTTTAGCACACACAGCCATGGTTTGAATCCTGGCAGTGGTAGTAGTCTGCATACAGAATCATACCCCGCAACTGTACAGATATGTCCAGAATGTCTAGTAAAGTGGCCCATATCTGTTGCCTATCAACCTGTCTCCCCGAGAAATCAGTGGGATGATCCCAGACATATACGCAGCAAACAGGAAATACAACTGATTGAAACACATCTATGAGAACAAAGCTGGCACACTAGCAACTCCCCAAAACCTTAGAGTAAGAAGCCACATATGTCCCATTTACACCCCCATATTTTCAAGCTGTGGGCAGAGTGTGCACAGTAACAGAGTGAGATGTATGTGCATAATAGTAATGTGAAATCTGGTACTGTGTGTGGCAACATTCAGGTAGTGCTAACAAACATTTCTCCCACAGGTCTGTCAGATACCAACACTGTGCCCAGAAATACAAGAATGACACCCTGTACTGGTACTGTTTACTTTGGTATTGTATGGCATTGTGACTGATGCAGTTGCTCTGAATAATGAGGTATTACTCATCACTATCGCCCACACTGTCCTACAAAATAAAACTGTCTAGGAAATCTGTATAAGACTGTT
>NC_056745.1:1320864343-1320924343 GCF_019279795.1 Protopterus annectens | reverse complement strand
AACTTCATTAGCCAAAGACCTTCTGTGTTAGCCTGTACTTCAGAGAAGTAGATACCAAACAGGAGAGGACCCAGGACTGAACCCTGTGGTACTCCACTTGTCACTGATCTGAAGTCGGATTTGGAGTCTGCTACTTTCACAGTGTGGGTTCTGTCAGTGAGCCAGTTGGCAACCCATCTTGTGACATAGGGATTTATACCTAGTTTAGTGAGTTTATCTATAATTCCAGAGTGTGGGATGGTGTCGAAAGCCTTGGCAAGATCTAGATAGTCTGTGTGAACCACTTTACCCATGTCTATGGCTTTTGTGACTGCTTCAGAGAAGCCTATCAGGTTTAGGAGACATGATCTGCATTTTACAAACCCAAACTGGGTGGGATCCAGAGTTTGGAGATTACCAATGTGTTTGTTTATAAGTTCCATGATGATATGTTCCATGGCCTTGCAGACCAGGCTCGTCCGGCTAATGGGGCGGTAGTTCCCGGGGTCCGTGTTTTCTCCCCCCTTGTGGAGTGGGATAACCATTGCTGTGCACCATTTAGCAGGCATAAAGCCTGAGGTGAGGCTATGATTGAACATGGTACTTAGGTGGGGTGCCAGTTCATTCTGTAGTTCATGTAGAATGCAACCTGGGATGTTGTCTGGTCCCATGGATGCTGTGTTCTTGGCTTTGGAGAGTGTGGTTTTTACCTGTGCAGCAGTGATTACAGGAACTTTGCATTCTTCCGGTATAGAGATGGGATCTTTAGGGGGTGAGGGGAGGGGTTAGCAATGAACCTATCTGCCAGGATGTTGGCAATATCAGTTGGGTCTGTATATTTAGTGCCATTGTGCTGTAACTCAGAGCAGCTCTGAGTGTTGCCATTGAGATTCTTGACATAGGTATAGAATGCTTTGTGGTTGTCTTTAGAATCAGTGGCGATTTTGTTTTCGTAACTAGCTTTGGAGGATTTTATCAGGGATCGCTGCTTCTTACTGAGGCTGACCAGGGAGCTCCTCCACTCGTGGGATCTTACTCTCTTTTGTAAGAGTTTCTTCCTTCTGTTGTACAGTTTGTTTATGGCAGGGGGCCACCAGATTGGCTTCCTTTTTTTGGAGGATAACGTCTTGGTTCTGTTTGGGATAGCACGATCCATGCACTCATGTAAGTGCTTATAAAGTGCAATTGTGTAGGAATCAGTAGTCATAACTGTATTGTCCATCTGCATGGGTGTCATGAAGTTCACCACTTCTGTCTTAACAAGCATGAAGTTGGCTTTGGAGAAATTTTTTACCATGGTTTCCTTAATGGGGTGTGGAGGTAGGATGTGGATATCTAGGGTAATTAACTTATCGTCGGATCGGACCAATGAGGTGTTGACTTCAGGTGTGGAACACCGGTCATTCATATTGGTAATGACTAGATGTAGGATATTGTTGCCCCTGGTGGGGATGTGGATAAGTTGATCCAGGGCATTTGAGTTTATGAATTCCAGAAAGCGTTGAGCAAAGGAGTTGGTACATGAGTAGTTTTCCCAGTTAATGGTGGGGTAGTTGAAATCACCCATTATTAGGGTGTTTGGTTGAACCCTAATATTTTCCAGTACGTCAAGAAAAGAGGAGTAAGAATCCTGGGGCATGGTGGGTGATCTGTAGCAAGCTACAATTTGGATTGCAGTTTTGCCCAGAGTTAGTTGCACTTGGGTAACCTCTGCTGCATTATGCTGAGCAACTAGCCTGGAGGTGTGAATATCCTTAATGAATATGGACACACCTCCGCCTTTGGTGTTCTGGTCCAGGTTACATGGCCGAAAAGTGTGGTATAAGTTATAGCCTGGTAGTGCAGGGGTGCTCTCTGGAGCCTTGAACCAGGTCTCAGTCACTGCACAGATATCAATGTTCTCCATTTTAAGGAGTGCCTCCAGTGAGTGCATTTTGAAATTTAGACTTCTAGCATTGAGTAGCATCACCCACAGTTTTTGCTTGCCTGTTCCTGTTACGGTAGTGAATTTGTCATTTGAACCTATCCTAAAAATGGCACTATAGGGGTGGCAAGAACCTTAGCCAGTATCCGGAATCCCAGGGCTGACAGGTGCAGGCCATCTCTGGAAAAGCACCGTGGTCTGTCGACCATGTCATCCCAGGCAGACAGATATTGGATCCCTTTAGAATGGCACCAGAAGCTTATCCAATTGTTGAAGTCGATCATTTTGTCCTTGTACTGTGGCATCATTCTGGGTGATGGCAGAATGCTACTCAGGGCTAGGGTCATACCTGCCTGGGCTACAAGATCAGAGAGCTCTTCCATGTCTCTTTTCATGTAGTCCAGGGAGGTACATCTCAGGTCATTCACATCAACATGGACAATGACAGAGTCATATTTGTACTTGTTGTGGAGTGATCTGAGTGCATGGGTTATGTGATGGATCCTGGCACCCGACAGGCAGTTGACAGTAACCTTCTCCTTGTTTAGCCTAGTGAGTGGGACAGCAGTGTGCCTGACTATAGAGTCACCTATGACTAGTGTGTCGGGTACGTTGTTTTGCCTTATTGGCTGTGGTTGAGTGGCACACTGAGTCTGCGGGCTATGTGTCATTTGGGTTGTGTTGGGGGGTGGAGATTGCTTGCATTTCTGCTTTGGAGGTCTCTGTTGCTTGAGCAGATTATTATTGAAAGCCTCCGCAAATGCTTTTGTGTTTCTATGTGTGGATTTTGGTGGTATAGATTTACTGAGACTATGTGATGAGTGTGGTGTGGTGCAAGTGTTTACCTTCTCCTCTTGACTGTCAAGTTCAGTCTTGATTGGAGAGAGCTTTACCTCCAGTTTGGCTAGATAAGTGCATCTCTCACAGGTTGTAGTGTTGGGTGGTAGGAGAGGGTTTTCTGTGTACATGATGCAATTTCTACATTGACCCAAGATGCCCAGATTCATCAGATAGACAGGAGAGAACACTGGGAGCTGACCCTTGGACATGCCTGAATAAAAAAACTATTTTCCTCTAGCTAAGTGAGGAAAGTGAGTACAACAGCTGTTTTTCTCTAAGCAAGTGAGGAAAGTAAGTACCAAAACTGTTTTCCTCTAGGTAATGAGGAAGGTTGAGTGCTGTAGTAATTAGTAGGTTATTTACTGCTTACAAGTTCTGAACAAGTGCTGATCACGAATAAGCAAATTCAAGTGCTAAAAGTAAGAATCTGTATCTGGGCTAAACTAGTTACAGGAAAGGGGGGAAACAAGTGCAAATGTGGGCTTTTAAATCAGAAGGTTGAGAGAGATGGAAAAACTG
Organism: Protopterus annectens; assembly: GCF_019279795.1. Classification (NCBI taxonomy): domain Eukaryota; kingdom Metazoa; phylum Chordata; order Ceratodontiformes; family Protopteridae; genus Protopterus; species Protopterus annectens. The sequence continues at coordinate 1,320,921,081 of NC_056745.1, read as the reverse complement.
CCCAAACTGCCAATAACTAGAGTTTCTGGGCCAGAACCACTCCTTATGTGGTAGACAGGTTACCTAGTGCTTACCACTCCCACTGATAAGCTAGAAGGCTTCCCTCCAACACAGAAAGCTTGGGGGGGCTCAAAAGCTTACATACAGTCCTGGATACAGCAAATCTGAATATGGACTACACTAGTTACAGGAAAGGTATATATATATATATATATATATATATATATATATATATATATATATATATATATATATATATATATATATATGTATATATATATATATATATATATATATATATATGTATATATATATATATATATATATATATACAGAAAAGTAGCTTAAACAGCAGTCAAAACAATTCAAATGCAGTGCAAGCTAGCACACTTGAGTATGTAGCAATGTTAGACCAAACAGTTTAAAAAATGTACTTTTTCAGAAGACAGGAAGGCTCCAGCAATGATATGCAGACTTTTTTACTAAGAGGGTCTAACTTTATGCAAGTAATCCTTGAGATGGTCAGATAACACACAGGATGTAAAACCAGTTATACCAATTTAAGACACAGAGAAATAGGGGGAGGGGGGAAAAACACCTTCAGCAGAGATCTGAAAAACTATACAGTGAAGCAAAAATAACAGTGCACAACTCTGAAGTGAGCCAGCAATGATAGAAAATTATAAAATAAAACTCCGTGTGACCAGACCACGATATTTTTTAATAACAAAGATTAAAATTCAGTAGATTCAGCGCTATCGTCTGCCGCAAGCAGACTTCATCAGAAATGATATAAAATTAGTCAAACAACAGTTACCAGTACACAACTCTGAAGTGCCAGAAAAATATACTCACCTCTGTATATCTCCAGATAGTTTGAAGAGCACTCTTTCAGGACACAGGAAGGCTCCAGCAATGATATGATATATATATATATATATATATATATATATATATATATATATATATATATGTAATTACACATACACATGCAGAGATATGTATAGTAAGATACATATGTAGAAGGTGCACACAATATGGAACAGCCACTGTGCCTACAGTTACCACCTTACCAAATGGACACTGTATGAGCCACCGATACAAATGACAATCGTTGCCTGCAACATATACCCACAGAGAGGTCAAAGGATATAACACCACACACAGGTTTGCATACATGGAAAGCTTTATTTGTGTACTATTACAGTTGTATATGCCATGTCATATAGCTGTTTAGACGCTGACATCCATATAAACAGTAATGCAACTGTGAAACAGTTATACTAATACAGTAGTCTGGAAAGGTTTACAAATGTTGCTGTCCAGGCCAAGGCCTTCAAGTAGTACAATAGTAAAGACAGACTGGGCCACAGGATACCTAACAATCAACAGTAAGTAATGCAGATGTATAGTTCAGCAGCCTATATCTACGCTCTATACACAATCCCTAGGGGGTAAAGACCTCAGTTGACACAGTGGGATGTAACTGTTACATAACAAGGCACAACTGACACCATCACAAGCACAATGCCAAACAGAACAGTCTGTATGGCAGGAAGCAGTAGGCTTGCATTTACCCAAGGTGGATTGTATGGTAATGTACATCCAGATACCTTAAGGCAGTTTACCCCTGATACTCGCACATGTTGTAGCAGCCTATGTTAGTTATGGTGCATCCTCCCTAGACTCAATAATACAGGGCCATATACCACTGTTACATACACTGGCTGCTGGAGTGCATAAGGGCACACATGTATTGTGTAGGTGAAGCCCACACATATATGGCCCTAAAACCACCGTATGCGTGGGGGGCACAACAACAGTGAACTGATGGCAGGAATGGCAGCATGACATATTCACAACCTGCTAAAGAACAACCCCTAACAGCATGTCATATGTGCAAAGCCTGGTATGTAGGTGGAGGACAGAGGCTGGAACACAGGCCCATATGTGGAAAACTGTTGTCATACACGAAGCAAGTTGCTGGTGTTACAGCATAGTCTGCAAAATACCCTTAGTCAGGAATATGAAGTTAGAAACAGAAATGGATGTAGCCATGTACTGATAGCACTCAACACACACACTGCCAGTGAAATATCTGACACAAGACCTGTGTGGTGGATAGACAAAACACAATAGGCACATCTCTGGCGATCAAGAGGATAGGCCCACAGTTGTGAGCTATGCAGACAGACTGAATTCCAAGTTAAACTAGTATGTACACAGTAACCCTGTAACACCAGTGCTATACAATGCATACAACAACTCCACTCACACTCTGTCTGTAGTTCTGGAACCTCTTACAAATATGTAGCTGGCCTGAGTGTACAGGTTCTCCTGTAAGAGGTATTGCTACCTGCTGCCTGTAACACTGATGCCCACACACAGGAAGTATGTCCATCACACAGGAAAGGTAAAGGGACCACGCCCACATGATGTAGGGATTTATAGTAGGTGGTTGCCATGACAGTGGTAATTGGAAGTACTACACAGCAAGCTGCATGAAAGTAGCAAATGAAGGACACTGACTGGTGCAGAGACCATTACCTGATTATGTGCATCACCTACAAAATCCATGCTGAAATCTATTCAAAGCAGCTCAATCCATTTACTTGAGAGAGACTGAGCGAGAGAGAGAGAGAGAGAGAGAGAGAGAGAAAGTGAAAGTGAAAGTGAAAGCCAAAGCCACAGCAAAAATAAAAAATAAAAATGAATTGCATTCAGCAAACTATCCAGAACAGACATCATTCCCACAACAGGTATGTGAAGTATATATGCATGTAATTGAATGTAGTACTTGGTCCATAATAATTGGATAGATGATGTGGAATGATTTATATGTGCCATCAGGTGTTGTTGTAATGATGTTCAACTGAACAACTGCTATGGACAATAGTGTCTGTCCCTGTTGGTAGTGGGCCATAGCCATCTTTGCAGATCAGCACTGACTGACTGACAAAATGTAAGCCATTGTAGTGTGTGTTGTGTAATGGGAAGTATGTATATTACATGGCCAATAGCTGGTGGTGGAAGTAATGCCATTATGATGGAACCATGGGATCAACAGCTCACCCCTTGCAGGATACTCAGTTTAATCTGTTATGTAGCATGCAGGAGTGCCATATGTGGGTAATAGGGTTACCTGCAATCTGGTCCTACATATACCCCCCTAATGTCAGGCTGTGTCCATGTGTGGCACCTGTCTGTGTTGTAACAAGGCAGAAAAATGCAACTGTGCAGGAAGGTTTTGGGATATTGTGGACCTGATGTCTGAATGTACCTCACATATAGGTATGCATGTGTGTACACATGTACACATATATAATATATAAATAAATATATATATGTATATATAATATATATATATATATATATATATATATATATATATATATATATATATATATATATGTGTGTGTGTGTGTGTGTGTGTGTGTGTGTATATATACCCAGGTGTAGACATATATATGAGCACATATATACATCTCATATATCTACACATATATATATATATATATACCTATATGCACAGGTCTACATATATACAAACACACACACAAACATACATGTATGTAAGTACGTCCCCTATATTACTACCACAGTGCTGCATGCTATGTGTGAGGAAACAGCACACACAGCAATACACACAGATATCTACAGCTGGCAGTGTGTGCAACACGGATGGGTATGTCAAATGTTAACCCCTTGTTGGGACCACATTTTCCTTGTCTGTGAAGTATGGAATGGGAATATGGGGAAGTATGGCAGGTATAGTTGTGGAGGTGGTCAGGGTTGGCAGATATAGAGGACAGTCTACAGGGGTGGTATGTGACACATGTGGTGGGTAAACACCCTGGATGGTGTGTGTGGTCTGTGATGTGGATGCCCTATGGGCCCCAATATGGATACAATGGGAACAAGCCTTCCACCCACTGCTACTCACAACAGAAGTCCACGTCCTGAAGGTGCCTGGCCTGGAGGCTGAGCAGGAGGAGCATGTCGGCCCTGTGAATGTGTAATGCATGCCTCAGAGTAATGTAACACATCCCACATGTGTCTGTGGAGCCCATTATGGAACAGACCCTGGACCTGACCTCAGGGGACAGGAACATGTCTGTGTGTGCCCCCAAGGGGACAACATCCCCTGGGTTGGTTCCACCTGATGGTATTGCTGGACCAGTACATGAGGAGGCCCCAGGGTGGGACACACATGTGATGTGACCAGGTAACATGGGAAAATGGGTTTGCAGAGGTGGTTCTGCTGGACAATAGTATATATACATGCATTGTGTCACTGTTATAGACCATATGCTGGTATTAATGGTCTGCACAATCCTGAAACATGTCCAATAGCATGCATAGATATCCCCAATAACACAGAATGTCAGACGTGCAGCAATCACAAAGCAGCCATACCACAGGTATATATGGAACCATAGTGGCCCTGACAATGGCAAGCAGTGAATAGTCTGCAACAGGCCAGCAATGATAGTGTCCACACAGGGAACATTGCTGCAAACACATAGCAGAAAGTGTGGTACAATGCAATACCTGTCCCATTGGTAGGTAAGCTGTAGCCATACCTAATGAGTTGTGTGTACAGCTTGTTGTCATTGATATGGTGGGGGGTGACAGAGTTGTGAATTAAGAACTGTGGTAACCTTGCTGCATGAGTTGCTCAGACCTGTTTTCATCTTTATGTCTTTCAGCCAAGATGTCACATGCATGGCTACCATCATATTCAACTGCTGAAAATGAAGTTCTGCTCACCTATTTACTCCAACACTACCCCATGCTCTTTGGCCAGGCCACGCATGACAAGCAGGAGTGGACCACCCTGTGGAATGACCTAGTCCACAGGGTCTATGATGTCTGACTGCACAACCGCAGTTATGAGCAGGTCCAGCATCATTGTTCTGACCTGCTTTGCAATGCCCATCGGTGTGCTGCTGCAGTCCAGGGGGATCACCTCACCATGGGGGTCCATGCCATTCATCCCCTCTGACATGTGTGGAGGAGCTCCTGGCCAGCCTAGTGGCACCTGCCCGTCCGGTCAGCCACCAACCACCAGACACATTTGTGGAGGTGGGTGATACCAGCACACTGGCTGAGGAGCATGCAGGTAAGGCCACAGGGCACATCAGTAGACAACTGTTGTGTATACATCCGCATCGGTACAGATAGAGCATGCATATCTGACATGTCATAGGTATATTGTGTTGCTGCATATTAGTGATAAACAGATGTCCATATGTGATAGTATTGTGGAAACATGCCATTGATGTATTGTAATACTGCACCCACCCTGTAGCACTGCCACAGGTGTGGCCACTGACATTGCATCTCTCACCCTCCTATGTAGGTCCCTCCTGGATACCACCAAAGCAGCAGCCTGTAGCTGGTGAGTATGGTTTGTGTAGATGCTTGCCAACACACCAGGCATGTAATGGCAATGGTATATTCCATGCACATGTCTAACACACCTACCCATAATAGACTAAGCAACAGCATGGACCAAATGAGCAAAATAAGTAAAATAATGGCTCCGGTGCACAAATGAATAATCCACAAAGCTTTATTCCAAACGAAAAGTGAAGCGCTTTTCGTCTATCCTGCCAGTTTGGTAGACTTCATCAGACAAATCAGCGCCTCCGAGTCTTCAAATCCATGCAGGATAACCTTCCTTATATGATGTGAATGAATAGCATCTCGGCTTGGGGATCTACAGAAAACTGACAAGGCAGGCTCATCTGCTCAATACAGGCCTTTCCTAGCTTTTTTTCCAAAGCTGTGATTTTTACCAGTTTGTTTGCTTATTTATTTTTGAACTGAAGGGTGTCATTGGATTATTAGACCTCCATGTATGACAGTTTGTACCTGCATGGATTTGAAGACTCGGAGGCACTGATTTGTCTGATGAAGTCTACCAAACTGGCAGGGTAGAAGAAAAGCACTTCACTTTTCATTTGGAATAAAGCTTTGTGGATTATTCATTTGTCCACTGAAGCCGTTGTTTTACTTATTTTATACCTACCCAGAATGAATGCTATACATGTTCATGTATTGTTGCTGTGAAATGCACGGCATCACAGGGATGACCATGATGAGGTATTGGAAGGGTATGTCAGACATCTGCATGATAACTAACATCCTGTCATTGCGGAATGTTTCCACAGGGAGTAACATAATGGTGGGAGACATGGTCTACAGGAGAGACATGTTTGGAACAACACCCATATATAGTGCAACACCAGTGCATATACCTGTAGGACAATGGCAACTGCTGCAGAGATACACTATGGCATAAGACATTACAGTAGTCCACATTATCAGCTGGGACTGGGCTGTAACATGTGGTGTTCAGTGTATGGGACACTGTAAAGTGACACACATGTGTAGGGCTTACTTGTCATGCATCTGCAAAAAGGCTGAAGGGGGGATGTCAGCATGACACACCAGTGCACTGTAGCAGGGATCCTAAGGATGCTAAGAATGGCAGTATCTGCACATAGTCAGGTTTAGAACCTGTGGCAGACGTAACCCTACCCACACAGCAATAGTGATGACAGTGTGTGAACACCAAGGGATGTGCACATGAGTAGACCTTGCAATCATGGACACAAATCCATAGGCACTACAAAATGTAGGAGTTGCAATCAATGTGGATTTATTATTAGGGTACCATATTTAATTTTGGATGACAAAAACAGAACAGAGGTTAGATTTCGAAAAGGTAACTGTAGAACCTCTCACTTAGTTTATCTGGCAAAGTGTACCAAATGTCCCTGTTTTTATGTGGGGAAGACGGAGAGATGTCTTAGAAACAGAATTTACGATCATTGTTACAAAATAAGAAAACAGGATACTAACAATGCTTTATGGAGACATCTTAGTGGTAATACACACTGTGATTCCTTTAATTTCGGCATTTTAGAATGTATAAAATTAAATCCAAGAGGGGGAAGTATGAAGTACAAACTTGGAGGAAAAGGAAACTAGGTGGCAAATTAAACTCAATGCCTCTGTTCATCCTGGACTTAATGAAACAATCTCCATTAAACCTATTTTGGAAAATAAAGGGTAGTAGAGATAGCCAGAGATTATATAACAGGTTTAGTTAAAGTAAGGATGATTTTTACTGTGGCATATATGTCAATATTACACATGTTTTACTGTTATACATATTTTTATGTAGTAAGCAACTGTTTTTAATATGGTTACAAGTGTGGGAAGTTTGAATGAATATGAATTATTGTTTTTTCTACACAAAAAAGGCAATTGACAAGGAAATGAAGCACTGAGCACTTTAAATTTTCATTACAAGTCATTATATTTTAATTGCTTTTACATAATTGATGAAATTGATTGATTCATGTTTGTATATAAGTAGGTAGTGGTAAGGAAGATTAGTTCTGAGGACGTCTACATAGAGTAGATAAAAGCGCTTAACTCTTGTGTATGCTATGGACTATAGCTTTTTTAATTCTCAATAAACGCATTCTGTTTAAGAAGTGGTGTTCAGTGCTACTATACTTGACTGAGAGCGGATATTGGTGCCATTTATTATATTGTCGACCGTTCCAGGTACTATTCATTTTTCCAATCATGCAGAGTAGGGGGACATGTGTAGGGCAGACTGAATGTACACTGAGACTTGCAGATGGCCCACGCTGGTATACGCCTACCAGGAATAGTGACTGCTGTAGTATGCACAACAAGAGGTGCATCAAATCATCATAGCTCACATTATGCCCACACGGAGTGTATGCATCATGGTCAGCATCCACACACCTATCACATTCCATAGACACTGCATGTGAAAGTACAGGACATATGTCACATATTGGGCACATGTACTGTTAAGATATGCAGTGATGTGGTCCCAATGCAGATCACAGAAGGGTGCGTCATATCAGGAATGGTGTGTACACCCCCATAGCCACGGTATGCTCTGATGGTTATTAGTGTAAGAGTATTGGCTTGGTCATACATGGTCCGCTGATGTTGAGAGCTGTAAGTCAGGCATCAGGCATTCACAAATTACATCTGTCCACATATCATCCCAGGTATGTGTTGGTGAAAAACATAGGGGCTGTGAGCAATAAAGCTGACATAACTGACACAGTACTACATATTCTGCAATGGGTTGTACACCTGTGAGGTGTGGTGCACAGTACATGGCAGGGTGCAGAACAGGTGCACAGCAATACTGTGTACATGGGTGCAGGGATATCCAGGGGAAGGGGCATCACTTAGTGACACAGCACACGCATCACACACATGTATACTGTTGCTAGCATGGATTGACTAGAGCTGCACTGCATGCTGTTGTGTACCATATGTTCTGCATGTTGACAGATGGATAATAGGAGGACTGTGTGTGCTATCATTGTGCAACCTCACCTGTATTTGTGAGTATGCTTCCTGGCAGTTAGTTTGTCTATAGGGTCGATCTGGTGAAGTGGAGGGAGGTTGATGCATGTAGGATGCATGTGTGCATGTGAGTGTGCTTGTGTGGGTGGCCATGTATGCACATGTATGATTGTGGGGTGTTCATACAGCAGAACCTCCCTTTGGGACCGTGCAGTACATGGACATGGACTGCGACATTACACAATAGGAATACCTGTCATGTGTGTAATCACAGGACAGCTGATTGTATAATATGGTCTGTAACATGGAACAGGCATCGAGAGGGAAGGTGGACACCAGGTACACACTTAATATCACATTCAGCAGAGAGGTCACCTGCAAACCACGTACGCAGCACTACAGATGCATTGGGGAAGTACTAGTCAACACCAAGGAGTGCCTCTAAATATTACAGATGTCACATGATAGGCTGAATGAACAGCATATTTGACATGTACTGAACATTTCATACACATGCCACACCAGTCCATGACATTATGGATAGAACATAGGAGCCCACACATAAAGGGGCCATGCTTATGATGTCCTGACATACTGAGGGTGCATACTGAATGACAGTAGTGAGGCCATGTAAAACCACTGCACTCAGGTAAGGCAGGTAATGTAGTAACAGGTCTTGTGGTGTGACCGCTTGTGTAGGCATTTAGAGGACTGATATATTAGAGTGGTATCAATGTGTGTATGTTAACAAGTGTGATGCAGGATGGGTACCACATGGACATATATGTGGGACTGTCTGTAAAGCCATGGATAGGTAGGTATTATGGACGTGTGTGTGTGTGTGTGTGTGTGCGTGTGTGTGTGTGCATGTGCGTGTGTGCGTGTGTGCGTGTGTGCATGTGTGCGTGTGTGTGTGTACTGTTAGGCAATGCTGTACAGGTTTTAAAGTGCGTTTATTGTGTTCCCCTACAGGTGGTGAGGTTGGTCAGTGTCCATCCTGCATGCAATCTGATGGTGTCTATACAGACACCGAAGATGATGATAGTACTGTAGAGGCACAGGTGGGGTTGTCAGGAGCCAACACTGCATCAGCATTTGACATCCCCTTTTTAGCCACCCCAACACCGCACACAGTTTCAGTGCCTATACATACCCCATCAGCAGTGGCCATAGCTGAGGGACAGCTGTTATTTGGTGGCAGTAAACAGAAAAGTGTGGTAACCATGCCTACTGTGTTCGGTTGCAGCAGGCATAGCCAGATGTCCGGCAGGGCACCACATTGGTGGATGCCCCAGGGTGCTCATGGTAGGGATGCTGTTGATCATGCTCCTGGCAGAGGAGACATAGCTGGTACAAGCAGGTGCATGTTTCAGGCTGTCATAGTGGTGCAGGCACATATGGAACATTACACCAGACAGAGCCTGAGGCTGCAGAGGGCTGCTCTCGCATCTGTAAGTGACAACATCCGTGAACTGTCTGGTGCCATCCGTGCACATACTGAGCTCATGGATAGATGGCATGGTGAGATGATGTCCCTCATCGGCCGTGGTGTGTCCGTGCTTCAACGTGTGGTGGGGATGTGGTGATGGCCACGTGAATGTAGGCCAGCAACACCAAAAGCTGGCAGTCAACATGGATGTGCTAGGACACCAAGGGGCTCCCGTAGTGGCAGTACTAACCCCAGTAATGGAGGGCAAGTGCTGTCTACACCACACCACAGCAGGCCATGTGCACATGGACCTGGCCAGTCCATGGCTAGAGGCAGTGAACTGCTCACCCTGCCAGGTATGGTCTGCAGCTGTCCATAAACACCTGTGTACGGCAGCCACATGGCAGAACTCTGTGCATGCATACCCACACACTATACAAACACACCTAGGACAATCCCATACCTACACACAACACAGCACCATGCCCAGCTCAATGCAGTACACCCCTCACCCACACACATGGTGTCAAATGTATGGCCCACCCACGGCCTCTGGCAGACAAACACCACACCCCGTGCACATGATGATACCTGTGCCACATCACTGTCATCCATACCATCAGTGCAGGGACAAGCTAATATGGTTCTGCTCCACACGGTGACTGTAATACAGTGTCCCACAGTACTGCAGTGTAACATGTTGCAAGGAGTAATGTGTAATGCATATATGGCAGGTAGTGTAGCCATCCAGCAATGATGCATTATAGCTTTAAGTAACACTGGTTGGTTGTGGTCCCTCTAATGTTATCCATTTGTGTTGTAGGTGTACGTGTCAGCACAAGGATGACTTGTGCATATGATGATACCTGTGCCACATCCCCTGTCATCCATACCATTAATGCAGGGACAGGCTAATATGGTTCTGATGCACATGGTGACTGTACTACAGTGTACCACAGAACTGCAGTGTAACAAGTTGTAAGGAGTAAAGTGTAATGCATATATGGCAGGTAGTGTAGCCATCCAGCAATGACGCATTATAGCTGTTAGTAACACTGGTTGGTTGTGGTCCCTCTAATGTTATCCATTTGTGTTGTAGGTGTACATGTGTCAGCACAAGGATGACTTGTGCATATGATGATACCTGTGCCACATCCCCTGTCATCCATACCATCAATGGAGGGACAGGTTAATATGGTTCTGATGCACACGGTGACTGTACTACAGTGTGCCACAGTACTGCAGTGCAACATGTTGTAAGGAGTAAAGTGTAATGCATATATGGCAGGTAGTGTAGCAATCCAGCAATGATGCATTATAGCTGTTAGTAACACTGGTTGGTTGTGGTCTCCATAATGTTATCCATTTGTGTTGTAGGTGTACATGTGTCAGCACAAGGATGGTCTGCAGTCATATTCCACAAAGGAGTATGGCACTGTGGTGACACCATAGCTGTGACATATCTGAGGTACAGTTGAACACATGTCACAGGTTACTAAAATGGTTATTGCATGTGCCACATGGACAGGTGACCCTCTGAGGTGTGTATATCCTGCAACCTGATGTAAACCTATCCACATACATGCACACTGTTACTTGGCAACACTGGGACTAGACCCCTACCTAGCTATGTAGTGATAATGAAGTGTGGCTGACATTACACACACCACACAGCGTTTAGGGTTAGGTGTGTCCTAGGTTACATGTCACATGCAGAACATCCCCAGACATGTACAGTATACTAATGGGAGATGTAATGGGTGTATATGGACAATACGTAGTGTGACATACCTTCATATACACATTAACAGACAAATAATAGGCAGACACACATCTGAGATAACAGGGCTTATTGCTGCTAACTAACTTGATCGTGTGTCCAATGTGTTACAGGTAGGCTACACACAGCACATGCATAACTAGCTTGATTTGTGGTATAAGTTAGCTGTGGGGTTGATGGTGACAGTGGTAACCATAAAGTGGTACATGGGACATATACTGGATGTATCTTGGTGTAATGACAGTGTACACAGAACCCACATTCCCCAGTGGATATTGTACTCCCTGAAACCCATGATGACACTCTGCCATACCCACTATTGCACATTGGTCACGACTGCAATACAACCCATAGTATACCCCTAAAGTGGTACTACAGGGATGCGCATCTAATGCACATGCCACACGCGTAGTTGGGTGATGCATTGTCATGCCTCACGAATGGGCAGCAACAGCACTATCTGTACTACTGTGTGGCAATGAGTATTGTAATAGGAATATGTGGCCTCGGAATGCTGTACCCTACAGATAAATGGACATGCACAATTGCACACACATGCCAGAACACAATGGGCATCCCATGCCTATCAACCCATTTGTAAAACACTGTAGTGCTGGTACTGCAAGGCTCATGTAGCCGGTATGGGGAGGGGCTTAACAGGGTACATGTATTGTCCCATACAGCAGCAGCCACAACTGACTATGGCAATGGGTGTTGTGTTGGTTGTGAAGGCCCTCATGGAATTCCCATGTACAGGTGTGCTAACGCACAGACACTGCTATACTCAGTCATGAACACATACACATGTGTCAGTACAGGGGTAGCTGTGTACCTAGCTATTGTCGAAGGAGAGATGGCTTGTGTAGGGGCTGTGTGTACTGTGGTATCCTGCCACCTGCCAGCTGTCAGCAGGCAATCTATTGACAGACACAACTGTGGTGACCCTCAGGGTGAGAATGACATACATCAGCCAATCCTCCGGGTGCCTCCTGTGCATGGCCACTGAGATGATCAAGTTGACATGTATGCAACATGCATTACAACACATGGTGAGTGTCTGTGATGGAGACCTGTACCCAAACATGTTCTGTTGACTGCTGTAGTGTAGTGGTGGTACCCGTGGCATGTGGTGCATACAGAGTGACATCTCCTATATGTGTCAGTTCTTACACGGCTGGGCAGACATATCAGGGTCAATCATGCTTAGATTGCCTGTCATATCCCAGCTGGATACCTGCCATCTGCACATCTGTACAGGGACTGACAGCCATCAGCTTGGCAAGTAGCTATGCAGTAGGATGAGTGTGTTGACAGATAGATGTTTGACAACAATATGTATGCCATAACTACATGTCAGAAGCCCTCACTAACATGTGCTGTACAGATGGTAGTCTACAGTTACATTCCACATGTCGGATCATTACCCAGTAAGGGGTATATACTGTGACATAGTTCACACACCAGGGATACAACAGGGAGGCCTCAATGTTCAGCTATTCCTGCAGGTGTGCCTGTTGTCAGTACTACATTTAGCACTGTGCTTTTGCCTAGGTAAGCACTGTCAACAGTAGTACTGCCATGATACACTACATGCCAGTGTGACAACATGTACCCTGGCCTAATACCCCTGTATGTAACACATTCACATGGATAACAGTGCTGTACAGGCCACATATATGTCTGTGTCCCACACATGACACTCACACCCCTTGCTACTGTAATGACAGCACATAGGTGCATGTATTGTACATGGCATTATATACTCTTATTACAGATGTGAATACTTTGCTATGTTATCAGACTGGGTGGTGTGACCTGGTTACCAGGGCTAAGCCATGCTTAGCAAGTATCAGCATTGCTGCAATGTAACAGTTGAGCTGATTTGCGCACTGGTAAACGATGCCTACACTGTGTAAGTGCCAGTACGTTTACCCATAGCTTAGCACCGTTTAGCTTCACCTAAACCTGTGCAAACCAACTTAAAGCTGCTCAGAACTGCCTTAACCACTCTGTATCTGGCAGCTCTTGTCCTGCCCAGCAAAAAAAATGAAAAGTTCTTACAGGACTTGAACCCAGGACCCTGTACACTACAGTCACAACACTTTACCACTATGCCATGATCACTGTGAAGACAGCTATTATTTTACCAATATAGCTGCTAATACACATATTGTGTAGTATTGAACAATTGCCTTTACTTCTTAAATTATGTAGTCCTTGTTATTAATATGACTGTTGCATCACATATGTTGTTTTATCATAATGTACACATAGCAGATACATACAGTGAGATACATCTGGGAGGGTATACACAACCGTGATGTGTATACATGCCAGGAATATGGTTATATATATATATATATATATATAAAATAGGTCTATATATGTCTACATGTACATATACATGTATACTCATACATATGTCTGTATACACCTGTATAGTGCAATATATATATATATATATATATATATATATATATATATATATATATATATATATATAGATATATATAGATATATATATATATATGGCGATGTGTACATCTCTTCATATGCACAAACACACACACATATATATGTATATATATATATATATATATATATATATATATATATATATATATTTATGTATATATATAGCTATATATGTATGCACATCCTATGTGTACAGATATGCCTAGTTATGTTGGTATATATGTAGATATCTATAACTATATGTGCATACATATTTAATGTGTTACACCTACTACTGTCAATATATATGGAGATATCCATAAATATATGTACATATGTATCTCTACCTGTATATGTGTAGACATATATTGCTCTGTATATGTATATATCTGAGTGTTTATATGTATATCTATGTACATTTACATATCCATCTATGTATATCAATATGTACATGTGTATATATCTATATAGATATCTGGATAATTATATATAGATATATTTTCACCATATGTCCTGAACATGGAGTGGAGCCCTACCTCAGCCCCTATAGTCCCAACTTCATAGTGCAAGTGGATGTCAATTATGTATAGCAGGTATATTTGTAGACTGTTGCTACTGTAATAAGGATTGTCTTCACAGACATGGTGTGTGTGGGAGGTCACATCTGCTTTTAACATGTGCGCCATTGGCTACTGCCAGACATCTTAAGGACATCATAGTACAGTATCACTGCTAGCACGTAATGCTCCTGTAGACTACAGCAGAGATATTGGCCAATATATGTGGACAGTCTGTTGCACTCTGGACAGTCCAGAGGTATACATAGAACCCCTTAGTGCAAGACAGGTGGATCAAACCTGACAATGTGGATGTTAACAGCCATGTAGATGAGTATAACATGTAACTACTGGTATACATTTGGCCCCATAGGTTATACATTCACACACCCCTGTCTGTCCTGACACATAATAACCACTGGTACAGAGGTGCCATGGCCACATACTACCCACTAGATATTGACATACATCTGTACAGCATCCCACAGCTCTGTCTTACATACATGACTGTTTGGTGTCCTGTCAGCAGTACATCTGTCAATTATCTGGACATGACATCTCACTGGGTAAGTACACTAAGCTGCTAGGCATGTAGCAAAGCACTGTGCAGGCTACAGGCAGACTGGCTCAACACTGACCTACATTTCCTATGGGGGAATGCACATGTACCTGCATATATATAAGGCTCTACAGACATGTCACAGCACAACATAACATACACCTGTGAAAATGCATGACCACGACCAATGTGAGCACAGCCACAGCCACATATGGTAAGCTAGTGTAATATTACAGTATATGGACTATCTGTTCAAAACCATCCTCATATTTGCCACTCACACACTAACCATACATATACTGGGCTGCTACACAGTGTGGTCCAATGCCTGTCTGTGGTATGGGACATGTGTATGTATGGCCCTACAGACATGTAAGCCAATAGGGTAACATACAGTGGAGCAGCATGTAACATTAGATAGAACAGGACCAAGAACAATGACATCTACCACAGTCTGTACACAGGACAAGGTACATATTAACAATGTACACACTGTCGACAATCACCATAAGTACACAGACCTCAGTACTGTACACACAACCACAGTATGTCCAGGTTATGTCATCAAATATAACCCCAACCATACATAACATGTGTAGCAGTCTGATATCTCACTGGCTTGTTATCAGATATGATGTCACTAATTATGGTGTACAGCACATATGCACCTCTTACTGAATGACATATATACAAAGGTTGACAGAGTTGTGGCTGGAGGCACATACACAGGACCAATATTGACATGTTGCTGTGATAACCTCATACATTTACTGTTGTAACAGGGTTGTTACAACATATGCCCTATGAGGGATATGAATCATCTACAGACTGCAATCCTCACACTACCTTCTGCAGTTCACAGATAGGTGCTCTGTGGATAGCACATGAAATAAAAGACACCACACACTGGTCAGTCTGCAGATGACCCTACAGATGGGGGTTTCCTCATAAACATATTACTGACATGGCAGGTATTAAAACATGTAGGACAGCCATATCCACACACACCCTGTTAAACCAACATTACTCCAAATGCAGTATAGCAGCACTTACAGTCTGTAGTCAGGTCAGGCACATCCCCCTCCTGTGTGTTGGCCTGTTTCCACTGTGTATGTTGTTAGAGGTAAATCGCCAATCCATCTGAGATGCTATTTGCCAAACAACAGATCGAGTTCCTGCTCACAGTAAATAAAAAGGCCCAACACCAACATGAGATATTGGAGTGTGTTTCCATGCAATTGGCTATGGGAATGTTAAAACAGCTGTTCCACATGCAATCAGCTAGAGGAGGGCTGCAATTCGTGCAGAGGCCATCAGGTAATCATGAGCATCACTTAAAATACACATGCTGCTGCTTAAGCAAAGCAGGTGTAAGTCTCCACATCCACTAGAGAAGGAGTGAGACAGGCAGACAGAGGCAAAGAAAAGTCAGGGAGGGGTGGGAGAGTAAAACTTAAGCATATTTGTGTCACACACCTACCAGTACAGGGTATCAAACCCCTGATGACTATGTAGTGCTATCATGTCTATGCAGTTATTGGATACGCCACATAGGTTACATCTTAATGAGCCCTCATAACGTATATGTGATTGTGAGTGACATCTGCAACAGGGATATGGTAGCTATATGGTAGGTGTAGCACACATGCCTGTCCGCATAAACAGGTGTAAGCGTCAACACAGCCACACTCTCACAGGGATGCACACACATTGACACATTAGGCATGGCCAGGAATACAACTCATCACTAATGAGATTTCCACAACACAGTACTGTGCAGGTATCACATGCACCACAGGGATCTTATGGAAGTTATATGGGCAAAGGTTATGTGGAGGTGTCTGACATCAGACGGCATGCTTCAGTATGCCAATGGGGGTTGTAGTGAGTGTGAATGTGGTCATAGGCATCATACAACACACACACAAACAGACACAGGGTGCCAGGTCTGACATGCATGGGTGCATTGCTTCATGGGTGTGTAGTGGTCGACTATGCCAGATGGCTATACAAGGCTAGGTGATGGGTATACCTTGGCATCAGGCCACATGACAATGGTCTGCATTGTGGCTCAGGGGTGTGGATTTGCCCACACAGGTGGGTATTGTATTCACCATCCAGTCACCTGGGTGACTATAGCATGAGGTCAATGGTGTGCATTGTGTGCCATGTATGTGTTCCTTAGTCCATGACATAGACAGTGTCTGGAATGTGCACACCTCCCACATGTATTTACAGTGACATATGGAACTATACATGGGGTGTCTGGCCCATGTAGTGTACACAGATTGTTATCATCAGATGTGCCAGTCTTGGCCTCATGTGGCAGGAACTGTTATGGACAGCAGGTTGACCCTGCACCTACATTGATAGCATGATACCGGTACTCCCTGGTGTCAGTGGCATGTGTCCATACAAGGCTTGTTTTCCAGGCATGGAATGTCTTTTGTGGGTCACATTTGATGGCACCAAAGGTGATGCAGGTGTCCAGTGGGTAACATGGGGAAGGTGCACTCTCACCATGTATGTGCCTATTAGACTGCTGGACAGGATGCCATACCCTCTGTTGCCCACTGCAATCACACCATGGTTACTATCAGTGTGCAATATGCAGGGTACTACCAACATAGCTGCTGTTGCCTAGGCAACTGTACGTGTATGAGACATGGATTGAGAGTGTTCTCTGGGTAATACAAGGGTTGCTAACTTTGTTCACCTGGCCTTGGAGGGGTATGGATTTGCACCCCAGCATCTCGGCTATTTCACATATGTTATCCCTGTACGGTGGACATTGTGATATATACTAGGGCCACCATATAAGAAATCTGCAAAATCTGAGTCCACTTGTTACACTCTCACAACCACCTCCACACAGGATATGAATGACAAACACAGACACACACACACCTATCATGTCTGAGATTAGAGCTCCTACTTGACTAGTTTATTACACTACAGGACTATGCAGTTATAGGATGCGCCACAGAGATTACTAAAGTACTCCTTCCCCAAAGGTGTATTTCACAATGAATGACATCAGCAGGATTGCCAAAGTAGGGCATTCAGCTTGTAGTGAGTGTGACTAGCCTAAAATCCATTGCTCCCTACACATACATAGAAACACACACAAAACATCAACAACTGCATTTATAGGAATAGGTTGTATATCACACTACTGCATGAAGCTGTTATAGGATGCACCACCAGGATTACTAGAATACTCCTTCCTCAAAGATGTATTTCACAGTGAATGACATCAGCAGGATTGCCAAAGTAGGGCATTTGAATTGTAGTGAGTGTGACTAGCCTAAAATGCATTGCTTCTTACACAGACATAGAAACACACCCAACTGCCATATGTAGGAATAAAACCCCTACCAGAGTTCTATGCTACACTACAACATGAAGCAGTTATAGGACGTACCATGGGGATTACTGGAGTACTCCTTCCCCAAAGGTGTATTTCACAGTGAATGACATCAGCAGGATTGCCAAAGTAGGGCATATGAATTGTAGTCAGTGTGACTAGTCTAAAATGCATTGCTCCCTACACAGACATAGAAACACACACAAAACATCCACAACTGCTGTGTGTGGTAATAGAACCCCTATCAGAGTTATATGTCACACTACAGCAAAAAGCTCATATTGGACACACCACGGGGATTACACTCCTTCCCCAAAGGTGTATTTCACAGTGAATGACATCAGCAGGATTGCCAAAGTAGGGCATTTGAATTGTAATGAGTGTGACTAACCTAAAATGCATTGCTCCCTACACAGAGATAGAAACACACACAAAAACATCCACAACGGCCATGTGTGGGAATAGAACCCCTATCAGAGTTTGATATCACACTATACCATGAAGCTGTTCTAGGAAGAGCCAATGGGATTACTGAAGTACTCCTTCCCCAAAGGTGTGTTTCACAGTGAATGACATCAGGATTGCCGAAGTAGGGCATATGAATTTTAATGAGTGTGACTAGCCTAAAATGCATTGCTTCCTACACAGACAGAGACACACACACACACTTGCCATGTCTGGGATTAGAACTCCTATCTAATTAGTTTATGTCACTACAATATTGCACAGTTATAGGATGCACCATGGAGATTATTGGGCTACAGCTTTCCAAAAGGTGTATTTCACAGTGAATGACAACAGCAGCCTTGCCAAAGTAGAGCATTTGAATTGTAGTGAGTGTGACTAGCTTAAAAAAGCATTGCTCTCTACACAGACAGAGACACACACACAAACACATAGTTTCCATGTCTGGGATTGGAACTCCTACCTAACTAGTTAATCACATTACAGTAGTATGCAGTTATGGGATGCTCCACATTGATTACTTGGCAACAACTTTCACAAAGGTGTATTTCACAGTGAATGACATCAGCAGCCTTGCTGAAGTAGGGCATTTGAATTGTAATGTGCGTGACTAGCCTAAAAAGCATTGCTCTCTACACAGCAGAGATACACACACACTTGCCATGTTTGGATTAGAACTCTTATCTAACTAGTTTATCACACTACAGCAGTACGCAGTTATAGAACGTGCCATGGAGATTACTGGGCTACACTTTTCTCAAGGGTGTATTTCAAACTGGATGACCTCAGCAGGCTTGTCATAGTAGAGTTATGGGGAGGGCAGTTTGTGTGCATGGGCCATAACCTATTCATCTAGAGGTTGACACACCAAATGCGGGTACACGCAGGGTTGTATTCCACAGGTACGTGTATACAGCTGCTAGATGACTACTTCCTTGTACAGACATGTTGCACAGCTAGCACTTGCACCACATAGTCTGTAATGCTGATGGATATCAGTGGCTAATGTCTACAATGAGTGACATTTACACCTCATGTGGTTGTAGCTATTTGGCTGTGTGCTGGGTGGGACAGGCCTCATAATGGATGGCTCCCATTCACAATCACTCTCTTCCACACATCTATGTATGTCTATGTTTGGCTTATTATAGTGTGTTGTCCTTGGATATGTGTCTGTATTCTTATCCACTGTGCATGCAAGGCATGACTGGTGCATACTGAGGAGTGTATGCACTAACATCTGCAAATGGCAGATATGTATGTTGTTTGCAGACATGGGCTTCATTTGTTTAAGTGTGTGAGCATGCCCAGTATGATCTTCTGTATTGAATGTGTGGATCTATTCCAGGTAGTTTGTACTCCAGTGCAGACCTTTGTGTTGTACACCTACAGGTAGCAAACTGTTTCTGCAGGGTATCCCTCAATCATTTGGCAATATGGGGACAAACTGTGCAGGGGATGGTGTGTACTGTAGGTGATTGTGTCTGTGATGCTTCAGCTGCATGGTACTTCTGTTAGCAGAGATATTCAGACATGTGTACTGTTACACACTGTGATATTTTCTGTCCTCATGTACTGTCAGGTGGACATTCTTGCTCATAGTGATGTCTTAGGGGACAAGGGTGACTGCAGCTCTGTCCGGTATTGTGGGCAGACACCTACATATTCATGGTAAGTTATGCCATTCTGGAGGGGAGCTGCAGAAATTTGCTGCTTGGTCTGTGTATCCGGTTCAGCACCTTGGTACAGTGCTGGCAGAGAATCCCATACTTGTACACCCATCGACATGACAGTAAGGCCTTATCTTGCTGTGGCAATGCCTAACAGCTGTAAAGATTCGCAGGGGCCATGGGTCAGAACATTACCCCTATTGTGGTGTACGGGCAGATGTGTAACCACCAATTTATGTGTTTGCAGCCAGGGATAGTGTGTGCACACAGCTTGGTGTCGGACCCTGCACATTCCATGCTGTCCATGCTTTCACCCTCCCCCCTGTTATTCTAACCTCTTCCATACATTATGCATATATTCTCTGATACTTTCCCTAAGGGTATCACCCCATCACAGGTGTGTGTTAGTGTTGGTCCACAGTTCATGCAGTGGGACATGGTGGACATGTTACTGTGGTTTGTCCACATGGCCTTGCATATGGCTTATGAGGAGATTGTTATGTTGTTATTTGGGTGTCCATGACATAACATGCATTGGCAGTATGTGTGAGACACAGGCCTTTGGCAGAGGCCGGTGGACCATTAGGTGTTGTTGCAGACCAGATGTGGCAGGCTGTTGCATTCTGTCAGTCCTACAGTCTCAGACCACCATACAGTATATTCTCCTGGGGTGACAGGGTAGGTGTGATAGGTGTTCATACCAATACCTTCCATCAGTCTTGATCAGGTGGTGTAGATACTGGCAGGGTGCTACCTACAGCTAGGGACACACCTGCATGGGACACCTGCACTGCATTCTGCATTCTTCCATTATTGCCATATACAGGTGGGGTCATATTGTACCCATTCCCCACAGCAGGAATATGACCAGAGAGGTACCTGTGGGTGGTGTTTGCGTGAGCTGGGTACATGTGTGCTATGGACACTACTTGCATCTGACACACAGATATGCATAGGGAATTCCAGTTATTCTGGGATGTGCAGGTATATCAGCTGTTTCCCAATACATCAGTCCTACCTCCTTTGTGATCTGCAAGTGTTCGGGCAGACATCTCCGGTATCCCCTACTACAGGACCAGTTAATGTGATGCATACCTGTATGTACAATTCCAAGGGTGTCTCCATTCCACAGTGACACAAAATATACTGTATGTCTGGGATACTTTCCCTTGTGTACTGCTTGTATATCTAGCCCAACAGCCATGCCATGTCAGTCTTTCAGATGGTAACATATTTTACCACCATACATTTACAATGGCTTACTGCTAGCATGTGTTATACTGGTGGGAATTGCCTTTGGCACCGCAGTTATGAGGGCTTGTCCCTGTCATCAGCAGTAGTGGGCAATGGCCACCAGGTCTTACCTCAACATACATACATACATACTGACCACTCTCATACAATATGAAACACACACCAACCTAACACACACAGATCTGCATATTGTGCAAACGCTACAACCTATCCTGCTACCTTGGCCACCTCTGGGCATCTGTGCTCCACTGGTATTATACCTACTCATACATGTTACTACATTTCTACACAGGATTGGGGGGGCACACCTGACTGTGACTACATTTCTACACTGGATTGGGGAAAGGGGCACACCTGAGTGTTACTACATTTCTACATAGGACTGTGGGGGAACACTCTTGACTGTTTCTACATTTCTACACAGGATTGGGGGGGCACGCCTATCTGTTACTATATTTCTACACTGGATAGGGGAAGGGGTACACCTGACTATTTCTACATGTCTACATAGGAGTGGGGAGGCACACCTAACTGTTACTACATTTCTAAATAGGATTGTAGGGGACACACACCTGACTGTTTTGACATTTCTACACAGGATTGGGGGGAGCACACCTGACTATTACTACATTTCTGCACAGGATTGGGGGGGGCACACTTGACTGTTACTACATTTCTGCACAGGATTGAGGGGGGACACACTTGACTGCTTCTACATTTCTAAACATGAATGGGGGCACACCTGACTGTTTCTACATGTCTACATAGGATGGGGGGGCACACCTGGCACCTGTACACATTTGCTATGACTGTACTGGTATGTCAGGTACTCCAGTTCATTCTGTATTCTAACCTATCATGCTGACTAGAGGCATATCAGTGTACTTCAGGTCTTAGCTTTGGTTGACCTACATATTAGTGTCTGACTTCTTACCCTTCAGAACTAATATCCCACTGCCTGAACTGCTGTAGTCTGTCTGTGTAAGCTTGAGGGGGGTTACCCATAGGCATAATTCAGAAGCCATAGCACAGTCTCTGTTTGTGTTTGACTACATCTGTCCTGCTGGCTGAGACTGTTGCTGGGTATGTGAACCTCCCTGACTGGCATGTGTGAGTCATATGGACACACATGTCACCCAGCACATTTCCTACAGTGGGTTTTGTTGCCCTGTGTAGTACTGGCTACTATGGTGACTCCAGTATTTGTTACACATGTCATGGTGCCATTATGGGCGTCTACTATCTGCTGGCATACCATTTAGCTACCCGATTCCCTTGCATGCTCACATCCATACCATAGATACAGGTAATGGCATATTCTAATCCATTCGGCAATTGGTAGGTTGATTGACTTACCTTGTGGGTGTGCCAGTATTGAGGACGGTGCTGTAGGGCTGCCTATGTCAGATGCACATAGTACACTCCCTATACATGGTTGGGCACAGGTAGTGTCATGTTTGGCATCCCTTTTACTGTATGTGTAAATAAGAGAGAGGTGTCATTCCCTGGTTCCCTACTGTGTCAGTGTATGTGCTATGAATTGCCTCTTTGCCAAGGCCAGGGCATACTGGGCATGCCTCCATCTGCCTACTGAGTCAGGCTCAGGTTGTTCCTCTTCTGAGTCACTCTGTGCCTGTGCAGGCCTTGGCATTGGTGGGGGGCTGTGTGGCCCTGCCCCATGCTGTTCCTGCTGCAACTGTTTCCACAGGATCATATTGTGTAGCATGGCACATACCATAACAATTTGAGTACATGTAGCTGGTGAGTACTGCAAGGCTCCACCGGATGTATCCAGGCACTGTAACTGTAACTTGAGCATCTTTAAACACATGCTCTATTATAAGTCTGGTCTGTGCATGTGCCTCATTATAGCAATCTTGTTCGGGTCTGTGTGCATTTCTGATGGGTGTCATCAGCCACGGCTCCAGTGCTTAACCAGCATCCCCCACTAGGTGACCGTAAGGGATGTCCCCATTGGAAAATCTCTGGTACAGTTATGTTAGATGCCAGATGTGGGAATTGTGATAGCTTCCAGGGCAGCCAGCACACACATTCATTATAATGCCCTGGGCATCACACATGACCTGGCAGTTGATGGAGGGGAAGCCCTTGTGGTTGATGTAGACCCTACCCTGATCACCGGGTGGTGCTTTGATGCATATGTGTGTGCAGTCTATAGCACCCACTACCTCAGGGTATTCTACTATTTTGTGGAAGAGACGCATATTGCTGGCCAACACCTCAAGGGTGTCGAGGAAATATACGTGCTAACCGGCATGTGTTGAAATGGCATAGAGGAACTAGTGGAATACTCTGGATGCTGATGCCTGTGAGATCCCCATGATATCCCGAGTTGAGCTTTGGGAGGTACCTGTGGCTAATATTCCTAGGCCTACATGTACCTTGGTATCCACTGGGATGGGTTCCCCTCTGTCAGTTTGGTGTGTCAGGCGTGGCCGGCACAGCTCAACAATTTGCTGTAGGAGGTCTGTGTCCAACCTATAGTGCTCCACTATCTCCAGCTCATTTAGCCGCTGGTAGGTTACCCTGGGTCTGTACACTCTTCTCCGTCTCCTCACTGTGGGTTGGTTGACAGCATTCACATCCTTACCTTGTTGTTGCCACTTGTTGTTTTGTCTGTTAAAAGTTCCCCGCTTGTATACACCGGTGATGTAGAGTATGGGAAAAACCAGAGGGGAAGGTGTTTGCATAGTTTGTAGTAGTGTTCTGGGCTGGGCTGGTCTGCTGCCTGTGTAATTGGCTGATGCTGATACATTTCATCTGTCAGCTATGCTAGTACTCCTAGATTACCTTCCTACTGCTGTTTTCCCTTCCATTTCCTTCCTGTTTAAGCCCAGGAGCATGCCGCACAAATACAGTGCTCAAATGTGCACAGAGCTGCTATTTCCTGGTTTACTTTTTTTTTTTCTTTAAAACCCAGTGGGTGGCGTGCACACCCACTTAGGCAATGTAAAGGGTGCTAGGCAGCTTCAGACACAGCCCCTTGCCTAGCTGTGCTAAGCTAGGAGCAAACCTGAGCCACATTGCTTCAGTCCGCTTACAGTATGTCTGACACACAACCTTATGATGTCAGCTAACATCTAGGCTTGCACCAAGCTATTCCTGCTCTTACACTGTTGGGAGCTCACTAGCATGCAGGGGAAATCTGGGATTCAGTATCAGTCCCCTCATTTGCATATGATTGCTTGCTAATGCATAGTTACATGTCCCACACTGAGCCTCCCCCTTAGCAACCACTATTCACTGGCCGTGTTGTCTTCAGCCTGTAATTGACTATAATGGCAGAATAGTGATTTTAGTTAGAATGCTTATTTTAGGTTTATTTTCTTATTTTCCCCCTGATCCCGTTTGCGCGCCACTGCCCTACGCTTAAACAGCCGTGATCAGTTAAAAAAAATAAAAGATGATTTTTTTTTTCAACTGTTTTCCATGCCAATGGCCTTATACTTGGCCATTGGCATGCTTTCTAACTGATATCCACCCTTTATCTGATGCTATCATGGCTCCGTTTTGGAATTTGCAGAAATGTGCTCCATTACTGGCGGAGTACATTTCTGCAGATTACACTAGTCCTGCACGGCTGGTTTCCAGTTTCCTGGATCACAAATTCACCTCATTTGCATGGATTTCTTCTGAAAATGGGGTATTTTGCATACAGGGGCTGAGTCCATGCAGGACTAGTGCAGGAGCACTCATGCATGTCCCTACAGGTTATTCCTGGATCGCACGGCAGACATATTGCCTGCTGGAGCTCCTGCACTAATCCTGCATGCCATGCAGGGCTTGCAGAATCCAGGGGATGGTATCATTTGTATTATGTAACTGGTGTAGCATGACAATTGTTGTTCTTTAATTAAAAGTTTATTTTCTGAGCTGTGATAGACTTCATAGTTTACTGACAGTCATCTACACACCTCCCGTAACACAAGTACAGCTGTAAAACAGAATGTATTCTGTGGTCTGACCTAGAACTCAAAAAAATCTACTCTGAAAGTAATACACGTATATGCACTTCCCGTAAATTGTCACACATTACTCCTGCATCACACCTGAGAATGCATAAACCAGGACCTTGTCATGTCACAAATATGCATGGGTAAGTGAAGTATAGCAGCACTCACTCTTTAAGGTGTATATTAGTAATGACCATGGTTGGCAAATACTTCTTCAGTGGCAATGAGGAAACGACACCTATACAGAAATATATGTATTCTCTATTTTACATAGATTTTAATCTCACATTGTAGAAATTACTTTAATCAGTATGAAAGGCCTGATAAAATATGTGCCAAGCCATAAAACTGACCCACCCCCCAGACTCAGGTCTTAAAAGCCAAGTCATGTATAGTAGCACACATGCCATAAATTAATGCCAACTGTCACATAACCCTTCCTATTTCATAAACTTCCTTCCTCTTTATTTAGCAATATTCCTCTCTGTGTACCATTGTGCAAATGTGGTTGGCAAAGTTGTGTGGGTTTACACACTGGCCATATAACACAATATTACGAATTGGCAGGAAAACACTTTAACTGTTGTAGGATGTGTACAGACATGGCAGAAGCAGGGAAGTATGGTACCCAATTCAGGGCTCAAAGATGAAGTGTGGAGGAGTCAAAAATATTCATTGCACTCCTCATAAAGTGCTATAACTATAGACTGCCGCAGGGGGACTATATCGGGTCTTAGTATAAGTCTGTGGCTTGGAACAGTTTAGCAAAGGTTGTCTCTAATGTGACTGACATACCATGCACTGGAGCAATGCAGCATTATTAGAACTACCTGAAATGGTGCAACCAGGAACAATTCAACCAGCATCTGGTTGAGTTTAGGACTGCTGACATCCCGCAGTTGTGTAATTATACAGATAAAGTAACTTTAACTGATTTGGAAAGCTGTAGCTAGCCAACATAATGCTTTCATGTGCTCTTTTCTCTGCTTTATTTTCCAGCTGCTCAGGAGATTTTAGCAAACAGGGAGGCACATGCTGAACAACTAGAAATACTCAGAGGCAAGGGTATGTATGTAGCACAAATGAATAAGATTGCATTAAAATTATTGCTGTACCATACATCACTAGCAACTTAAGCATGCAGATCTTAACTGTAAAAGCAAGCATGCATGCTTTCTTCTGCAGGTCTAGGTAATTGTATTAGGTAAGTGCAATGGTGTATTCCGATTTGGTGGGTATAACTCCCACAAATAACAAATATATCCTAATTACAAAAAATATTATTTTTTAATATTAATTTTATCAAAACTGGCTTTAATGTCATGTTGCTAACTTAATCTGTATTATCTTTAATGGCATATATGCAATATATGCATATTGCAAGAATTACTTGTTACAGTTCAAAATCCTATTTTGGATTTTGAAAGCTCTACAGCTAACATAATAATAAAAGTATATTTAATTGCAATAAAGAATTTATGATACATATAATGGTTCTAATCTGTTTTCTTTTTTGTCTCACCCCACCCCTTAATTCTCTTTCTTATATATGTGAACACACCATCCTGATGTCATATTTTTCTGCCAATACATGGTAGGCCAACCATGCCCACTCTCCATTGGCTGCCACACCAACACCCAGCACATCTGGGACACAACCTGGCAGTACTGCATCTGCAGTTTCTACACTACCTGAGCCATCAACACCAGGTAGAATTGCCCTGGCAGCTGGTGCAGTGGTACCATCCTTGAGTACTGGTGGAGGTAGGGATTACATCACCCACCAGGAGCTGCCAGGGATGGTGCATGAGGTATTAAAAAGTAGCACTGGTGCATGCCTCAGCAGTCTGGAGAAGTTGTCCCTTTGAATGCAGAAAAAACACACATATCAATCAGTCTCACAGGGAACCATGGATGAGGCCAGTAATGACAGTCCTGAGGGTGCGGATTCGACTCTCTCTGTTGCCATGCTTGATAGGCATGTGCCTCTTATGTCCCCTACCTATCCCCAATCATGGTGTCCCAAAAGCCATTTGTCTATCATCTTCCCTGTGTATGTCTTGCTTGTCCTCTGTTTGTCTGCACCTGTTTCCTAACCTACCCTACCTACCTGACCTTTACATTTCCTACATCCCTTCCCCAACATTTCTCTTTTTGAAAAATAAAATGTTCCATACATAGATCTCCACTTCACATATGTGTCTTCTCAACACACTTGATTTGATCCAACTGGCTATACAACATGATTGCATTGTCTCCCATCTGTGTTGTAGTGACAGTCCAAATTCATTCAATTGTGTACATGTTAACATTACACTGATAAAGAAATGGATATCTATGATTATTTCCTAATTCTCTCCTGCAAATTCCTTAATTGCTTCTGCTTTCTTCTTCCCCCTGCTTGCCCCCCATTCGCCATTTTCCTATCTACTCCATTTTCACATCTTTAATCTGATCAAAAAATAAAATCACACACAAAACACATGGCCATAAATGTCCCCTAATAAAGCCTTCACTTTTTTTGTTTTTGTTTGGCACCTCATACCAATGATGAGTGACATGAATGTCTCTTCATGTTCTATGGCAAAACCTGTTGAGTTTTTGCCATTGGCCACACTAGTCTGGATAGCTGCTTGCAATGCTGCTTAAACTTGCTGCACTAAAGGAACACAGAGTTAATCCAGAGTAAAGGCACTACTTTTAAACAGTTGCTCTGAAAGTTATTTAGACTGATAAATGTAACAAAATGCAAATTACTCTGTGGAGTGCTGACATAAATCACTTATGTTCATAGGTTCATAGGTTGGTACTAGGTTATCGGCCCTAGGGCCTATGCAAGCCTAGCCATAACAATTCCCTGGATATTTCTTCCCACAATATTTACTTCTCTGGACCCCTGTCTAGCAGGCAAGTGACATGATACCCGGGGTGAATTTCCTATCTCCCATCCAATCATCAAGGTTCCTTTTGAAGAGGGCCAAGGAGGCGCTCTGCTTGACATGTATGGGCAGTCTATTCCAGAGTATAGGGAGTCTCTGGGTCAGGAACCTATCCCTCCAGCATGTTTTGTTCATTGTGATGACAAGGTTTAGATCCCTGGAGCGTGTGGCTCTGAGGGATTGGGATTTCTTTAAGTGGAGCATGTCCAACAGCTCAGGTTTTGACATGGCCTTGTATGTTAAGCAAAGATCGCCTCTGAGTAGACGATATGCCACAGAGTATAGTTGGAGTTTCTGTAGACAGTCAGCATATGGCATCTTCTTTGGCCTGTGATTCTTTTAGTGAGGGTTTTCTGTAGTCTTTCCAGCTGTTGCAGATGTCTTGTGAGGTACATACCAAACGGGGCATTATACTCTATAATGGGTCTGAGGGATGAGTACAGCAGGACAATGACCTCCTTTTTTCTGGATGAATAGCCCTTAGTGATGAGGTGTACCACATAGAAGGATTTCCTGACTGTTGTGGCAATGTGGTTATCAAAAGTGAGACCACTGTCCACCTGTGTCCCTAAGTCTCTCATCACACTTTCAATGTTTAGTGTCCTGCCAGCTATGTGGTAATTCATGGGTACATTTTTTTTCCAAAGGGGATAACTATACATTTCTTGGCATTAAGCTTGAGCCCATGGCTCTGGCACCAGACATCTGTTTCTGTAAGGCCCTATTGTCGAATATCCACATCATTTGTGGATTCAATAATGGCTCCCAGTTTGCAGTTATCTGCGAACTTTGTTAGCCAGAGTCCCTTTGTGTTGGCCTGTACTTCAGAGAAGTAGATGCCAAACAAGAGTGGTCCCAGGACTGAACACTGAGGTACTATACTTGTCACTTGTCTGGAGCTAGATTTGGAATTGGCTACTTTTACAGTCTGGGTTCTGTCAGTAAGCCAGTTGGCAACCCATCGAGTGACATAGGGATTTATGTCCAGCTTAGTAAGTTTATCTATGATTCCAGATTGGGGGATGGTGTAGAAGGCCTTGTCGAGGTCGAGATAGGCTGTGTGGACCGCCTTACCCTCGTCCACAGCTCTGGAGACTGATTAGAAGAAGTCAATCAGATTCAGGAGGCAAAATCGGCCCTTCACAAACCCAAACTGGGTGGGGTCCAGTGTTTGAAGGTTGCCAATGTCTTTGTTTATACGTTCCATGATAATGTGTTCCATGCCCTTGCAGATCAGGCTTGTCAGACTGATGAGACGGTAGTTCCTGGGATCCAAGACGGATCCTCCCTTGTGGAGCAGGATAACTGTAGCTGTGCGCCACTCAGTGGGGATGAAGCCTGAGGGGAGGCTATGATTAAATATGACACTTACATGAGGTGCCAGTTCATTTTGTAGTTCATGTATTACACAGCCTGGGATGTTATCTGGTCCCATGGATGCTGTATTCTTAGCTTTGGAGAGTGTGTTTTCTACCTGTGTGGCTGTGATTATCGGAATTTGGCAATCTTTTGGTATTGAAACGGGCCCTTTAGGGGGTGAGAGTGGGGTGAAGTTGGCACTAAATCGATCTGCCGGGATATTGGCAATATCCTTGGGATCAGTATATTTAATGCCATTCTGTTGTAGCTCAGAGTAGATCTGAGCATTGCCATTTAGATTCTTGACATAACTATAGAATGCCTTGTGGTTGTCTTTGGAATCTTTGGCAATTTTATTTTCATAACTAACTTTTGAGGATTTTATGAGGGATCTCAGCTTCTTACTGAGGCCGGTGAGGGAGTTTTTTGCATCCTGGGATTTTCCCCTTTTCTGTAGCAGTTTCTTCCTTCTGTTGTAGTTTGTTTATAGCAGGGAACCACCAGATTAGCTTTCTCTTTTTGGAGAAGAGCATCTTGGTTCTATTTGGGATGGCACAATTCATGCATGAGTGGATGTGCTCATACAGTGTCTTAGTGTAGGATTCTGCAGTCGAACTTCCAGATCCTGTCTGCATGGGTATTGTGAAGTCTGTCACTTCTGACTTCAGTAGCATGAAGTTGGCTTTGGAGAAGTTTTTTAAGGAGGTTTCCTTACTGGGGGTGGGGGGATGTGGATGTCAAAGGTGATTTGCTTATGGTCAGACCTGACCAATGAGGGGGTGACCACTGGTGTGGAGCATCTATCTCCCATGTTGGTAATGACCAGGTCTAGGATATTGCAGCCCCTGGTAGGACAATGGATTAGTTGATCCAGGTCATTGGAATTTATGAATTCCAAGAACCGTTGGGAAAAGGAGTTGGTACTCAAGTAGTTTTCCCAATTAATGGCAGGGTAGTTAAAATCACCCAGTATTAGGGTTTTTTTGTATCTTCTTAATTTTTTCCAGTATGTTAAGGTGTAGTGAGAATCTTGGGGCATGGTGGGGGATCTGTAGTAAGCTACAATTTGGATTGCAGTCTTACCTAGTGTTAGTTGCACCTGGAGAATTTCAGATGCATTGTGTTGGGCAACTAGCCTGGAGGTGTGAATATCCTTGGTGAATATGGACCCTCCTCCACCTTTAGTGTTTCGGTCTTGGTTTTGTGGCTGAAAAGTGTGGTAAGAATTATAGCCTGGTATTGCAGGTGTGCTTTCTGGAGCCTTGAACTAGGTCTCAGTTACTGCACAGATATCAATGTTCTCCATTTTTAGGAGTGCCTCGAGAGAGTGCATTTTGAGGTTTAGACTTCTAGCATTTAGTAGCATTACCTTCAGATTTTGCATGCTTGTATCTGTTACAGTGGTGGTTTTATCCTTTGAACCTTGCCTAAAAAAGGCACTATAGGGGTGGCAAGAGCTTTAGCCAGTAACCTGAATCACAGGGGTGACAGGTGTAGACCATCTCTGGCAAAGCATCGTGGTTTGTCGATCATGTCTTCCCAGGCAGACAAATACTGGATCCCCTTTGAATGACACCAAAGGCTTAGTCAATTGCTGAAGTCAATAATTTTGTCCTTATACTGTGGTATCATTCTGGGTGAAGGCAGGATGTTACTCAGGGCTAGGGTCATACCTGCCTGGGTCACATGATCCAAGAGCTCTTCCATGTCTCTTTTCATGTATTCCAGGGAGGTACGTCTCAAGTCATTCACTCCAGCATGGACAATGACAGAGTCATATTTGTACTTTTTGTGGAGTGACTTGAGTGCCTGCGTTATGTGGTGGATCCTGGCACCCGACAGGCAGCTGACTGTAATTTTCTCCTTGTTCAGCCTGGTGAGTGGGACATCAATGTGCCCGATTATAGAGTCACCTATGACTAAAGTGTTGGGTACATTGTTTTCTTTAGTGGCTGTTGTTGAGTGGCACACTGGTGTTGTGAGCTATGTGTCACTTTGGTTGTGACTGATGTTTGTTTGTGTTTCGGCTTCGGAGGTCCTTGTTGCTTGGGCAGGTTAATGTTAAGGGTCTCCACATATGTGGGTTTAGTGCTGCTATGTGTGGGTGTTGATGGTGTGGATTTTGAAGGGCTATGAGTTGCTTGAGGTGTAATGCAGGTGTTAACCTTCTCCTCTTGACTGTCTAGCACAATCTTGGCCAGTGAGAGCTTTGCTTCCAGTTTGGCTATGTAAGTGCATCTTTTGCAGGTTGTAGTGTTGGGTGGTAGGAGGAGAGGATTGTCTGTGTACATGAGGCAGTTGCCGCACTGCCTCAGTATGCCCAGATTCACCAGGTGGACAGAAGAAATCACCTGAAGCTGACCCTTGGACATGTCTGTTTAGGTGCTTTTTTGTAAAGTTTAAGAGCTCTTTTCCTTTACCTTTGCAAGGTACTTTGCAATTATAGTCTGTTTAGTGCCTATGATTAATTTCTCCTTATTGACAAGGAGAGCTGTGCGCTTGAATCAGTTTCAGGCTTCCTAGTGCTTTCTTGTAAAGTTTAAGAGCTTATTTCCCTTACCTTTTCAAGGTACTTTGCAGTTATAGGCTGTTTAGTGCCTATGATTAATTTCTGCTTATTGACAAGGAAAGCTGCATGCTTGAATCAGTTTCAGGCTCCCTAGATCTTTCCAGCAGGTTCTAGAGCAAGTGCTAGTCACAGGGGTTCAGATTTTAGTGCTACTACTGAGAAACTAGCTAGTTCTAAGGGAATATTAGAAGAGCAGATTTTCTGGCACCTGGAATAGTTTAACTGTAGCCTCGCAGTGCTGCACGATGTGAAAAATGTGCAAACTCATACGTTTTCAAGCCAGAAAGTTGAAAGGGATAGAAATCAGCCCAAAAAGGCTGATAAAATTATAATTTCAGAGCTGGAAATCACTCCTGTAGCGTTAGATATGCAGCACAATGCTCACCAGTCCCACTGGTAAGCAGTAGGACTTCCCTCTACCACAGCAAGGTCTGGATAGCTCTGAGCATAGAAAATAAAGTCCTGAGACAAGCAAAGCCTGGGATATGGACTGGCTAGAAAAGGTGGGAAACGAGCAAACAAGATAGTATTTTTTTTTTGTTGAAACAGGCTAAACAATGCAATAATACAGTAAATAAACACAGAAAAGGCTAACACACTTGAGTGTATAGTCCTAAACAGTAAATGCAATTAAAAATCTACTTGACTGATGATTTTTTGACAGTAGCTTCAAGGGTTCAATTCCAGATGCATATCTCATCATTTCTTAGTGTGATGATATATGTGTATGATATATTTAATCACGCACATATTACAATTACAGTTTTTCAAAGTTATGTTTTTTCATGGAGATATATTACGTATCCCCACTGCTATCACATATTTAGCTAACCTTGTTCTGCTTCTCATAAGCCTGTTGTCCCTCTCCTAAGCCTTCTCTACGCCTATATCACTCACTTCATGCTACACAGCATGGAATGGTAATAATGACAACAGACCAAAAATATGACTATTAATGCACCATGAAAAAAACCACTGCTATGTATATATTCATCTCTCCTTGTATTCATCCCATCCATCCAAATAATCTGTATATGTGTGTGTACCTATTATGCTGATGGATGGTATCTGCAGACTGACTTGACTATGCTGATGGATAGTACTAACATGTTTCCTTAAGTCAATCGTTTATCATTGTTCATGTATTGTGCATTTTTTTAATCATCTGTAGCATTCTGTTAGTGACATGTTTAGGTGATGATGGATGAAATCTTCATCTAATGTCATATGCAAGCTGTCCTTACTGTGACAAAGCATACAGGAGGCACTTTTCAGGATATATGGCTAGACACAAATAGTTACATATCTGAGTCAGAAATAATCATTTAAAACATATACAAACCCTTGTCATTTCTAGAAAGCTGTACACACAATTAAATTGTGATCTGCAGTGAGGCCTTCAAAATAGTTAATAGTTGTACAACTGTATAGAGGTAGGTGTTAATAAAAAAAATGTGGAAGACACATACTTTACTGTAGTCAAAACATGTCACATTTGCTTTAATTATCACATTTCTTTAGGTAATACTATCCTGACACCATCTGTAAAAATTGAATGAGCTGGATTTGAACCATGTGTTATCTGTACTCAGACCATGAGCTCACTGCTCTTACACATACTACCACAGGGAAGGTTGGGCATTAGGTATATTTTTTATACTCAGTATTCTCCATAGTGCTGACAGCTGTGCATCACCACTTGGCCTGTTTGCACAAAGGAACGTAAATCAATGGAAATGTTACTATTTTTCATTTAAGTAGAGAACTGCATTTACTTGACACTTAACCCCCAGCAAACTGGGAAGGCAATAGCAACTTTTCCTAATATCATAAAAATTATGACATGATATTTCCAATATAAACTACTGTACGAACAGCATCGTATCTGTCAGCTATTTTGCACAAAGCATATATGCATAACTACTTCTCAAGTTCACGTTGTAGTCATTAAATGTGAATCTCGCATGCACAAACACTTTGCCTTCATTTGCACAAATCCATTTCTCATTGATGAGCTATATAAAGAGGTGTTTGGCATGTATTACTGTATTTATTGTCCAGTTGTGCTCCATCCAATCAAAAGGCATTTTAAAACACAGCAGAAGAGAATGGTCTTGTTGTTTACTGAATATTCACTCATGTGTGTCCTGCACTTGAAAATGATATCTCAGTAATAGGTCTACTGTCAATTACAATACAGAAATAAAGAGCACAGCTGCACTGCCACATTTGTTAAAGCTTAACAATGACACCAGGCATTGAGATTGTCTGATAAATGTATTACCGTGGACATCAATTCATCAGAATATTAACTCTCATTGATCAACCCTTCCATTCTTGTTGTTTCCATACAATGTATGTGTGTGTGTGTGTGTGTGTGTGTGTGTGTGTGTGTGTGTGTGTGTGTGTGTGTGTGTGTGTGTGTGTGTGTGTGTGTACGTGTGTGTGTGTGTGTGTGTGTGTGTGTGTGTGTGTGTGTGTGTGTGTGTGTGTGTGTGTGTGTGTGTGTGTGAATTTATGTACATAGCATATTGAGAAACAGGTGCTTGTATGTATCAGTTCTGTAGCATGCATTGATGACAGCTTATTGCATATACATTAAGAAACTGTCTTTTAAAGTATTCTTAAAGTATTTTTACACTTTGCAAGCACAAAAGAAAATTCAAAGTCCGCACTTGCACAAGTCTCATAACAATATATATTACCTGCAACATAATGATGACATCATCCTCTATAAAGACCAATATGACAGTGTAAAAATCAGACTTCTGTGATAGTGTGAATGTTAGGTACTGTGTTCTGCAACTGTAATAAATAGGCAAGGGTTCAAGTTGCACAACTTGTGTGTTTGCCTGTATGTATAAGTGTGTAAGTAGTCAGAAGAATATGAGTCTCTGTCCTAATGCCATCATGAGTCTCTGTCCTAATGCCATCACTTAAGTCTCATGGAGAACAAAGTTTTACAGTCATACATCACTACACAGCAATTTCAAACAGCCCTCCCAACATCTGCTATAAAGTGCTCTGTGACAGCATACAAACCATATTTGTGCTGTGGTGTTTGTGTTAAGTTCTGTGTTCTCTAGCTAATGTAACTAGTTAGGTAAGAGTTCTAATCATGCAGTTAACTTATGTGTGTGCATAGTCAGAAAAGCATGAGTCCATGTCCTAATGTCATTACTCAAGTTTCATGGAGAACAAAGTTTCACAGTCGTACATGACTACACAGCAAATGTATGCAACTCTTCCAAAATCTTCTTTCAAACATACATTGATGATGTCATCTGCTATAAAGTGTTGTCTGACACCATGGAAGTCAAACTTATGCTGTGGTGTTACTGTGCTCTCTAGATTATAACAACTAGGTAGGTAAGAATCTCAATGTAGTCAATTTGTGCATGTTATTTATACCATTTTAGAGCAGCATGTGAGACACTCCAACTAACTTCTTCTCCTCACCAAACACTGTTGATGTCATTTTCTATAAAGTGTTGTCTGACACAATAAAACTCAGACTTGTGCTGTGGTGCTAGTATTGAGTAATGTGCTCTCTAGCTTTCAGTAACTGGGTAGGTAGGGGGTTGTAATCTCACTGCAGTCAACTTGTGTGTGTGTATTCATTCAATTATCAATCTGGAGACAATTTTAAAATGACATGTGAGACCACAGCTATGTCATGCACTACTGCCCACTTCTTATTCTCAACATGCAATGATGATGTGATCCCCTCTAAAGTGCACTCTGACTGTATTACACTCAGATGTCTGTTGGCACAAGCATTAATTACTGCATTCTCCAGCTTGTATAGCTAAATAGTTTGTGATTCTAATCTCACAGCAAGCAACTTGTGTATGTACTCATTCAAATTTGAGTGTGGAGTCAATTTTACACCAAGATGTGACTCCACATCTATTTTGCACACTCCTCCAAACACCTTCTCAGCATTTTTTGCACTTACTTTCCTCACTTGCTTAGAGAAAAACAGCTCTTATACTCACTTTCCTCACTTGTCTAGAGGAAAGTATTTTTTATTCAGGCATGTCCAATGGTCAGCTCTCAGTGTTCTCTCCTGTCTATCTGATGAATCTGGGCATCTTAAGGCAATGTAGCAATTGCCTCATGTACATTGACAACCCTCTCCCCTTATCACCCAACACCACAACCTGTGAGAGATGCACTTATCTAGCCAAACTGGAGGTAAAGCTCTCTCCAACCGAGACTGAACTTGACAGTCAAGAGGAGAAGGTAAACACTTGCACCACACCACACTCATCACATAGTCCCACTAAACCTACACCACCAAAATCCACACATAGAAACACAAAAACATTTGCAGAGGCTCTCAATGATAATCTACTCAAGCAACAAAGACCTCCAAAGCAGAAACGCAAGCAACCTCCACCCCCAACTCAACCCAAATGACACATAGCCCACAGACCCAGTGTGCCAATAAATCACAGCCCATAAGGCAAACCAACGTACCCAATATACTAGTCATAGGAGACTCTATAGTCAGGCACACTGATGTCTCACTCACCAGGCTAAACAAGGAAAAGGTTACTGTCAGCTGCCTGTCAGGTGCCAAGATCCGCCACATAACCCACGCACTCAGGTCACTCCACAACAAGCACCAATATGACTCTGTCATTGTCCATGTTGGTATGAATGACCTGAGATGCACCTCCCTGTACTACATGAAAAGAGACATGGAAGAGCTCTACAATCTTGTACCCCAGGCAGGCATGACCCTAGCCCTGAGTAGCATCTTGCCATCACCTAGAATAATACTGCAGTACAAGGAAAAATGATTGACTTCAACAATTGGCTAAGTTTCTGGTGTCATTCTAAGGGGATCCAGTATCTCTCTGCCTGGGATGACATGGTCGACAGACCATGATGCTTTGCCAGAGATGGCCATCACCTGTCGCCCCTGGGATTCTGGATACTGAATACGGCTCTTGCTGCCCATATAGTGCCTTTTTTAGGCAAGGTTCAAATGACAAATTCACCACTGTAACAGGAACAGGCAAGCAAAACCTGAGGGTAATGCTACTCAATGCTAGAAGTCAAAATCTCAAAATGCACTCACTCGAGACACTCCTTAAAATGGAGAACATTGATATCTGTGCAGTGACTGAGACCCAGTTCAAGCCTCTAGAGATCAGCCCTGCATTACCAGGCTATAACTCATACCACACTTTTCAACCATCTAACATGAACCAGAACACCAAAGCCAGAGATGTGTCTGTATTCATTAAGGATATCCACACCTCCGTGCTATTTGCACAGCATAATGCATCCAAGGCTATCCAAGTGCAACTAACTCTGGGAAAAACTGCAATCCAAACTGTAGCTTGCTACAGATCCCCCACCATGCCCCAGGATTCCCACTCCTCTTTTCTTGATATACTGGAAAATATTAGGGTTCAAACAAACACCCCAATGGGCGATTTCAACTACTCAACCATTAACTGGGAAAACTACTCATGTACCAACTCCTTCGCTCAATGCTTTCTGGAATCATAAATTCCAATGCCCTGGATCAACTTATCCACACCCCCACCAGGGGAAACAATATCCTAGACCTAGTCATTACCAACATTAGTGACCAGTGTTCCACACCTGAAATCAACTCTTCATGGTCAGATCCAACAGTAAGCTAATCACCCTAGATATCCACATCCTGCCCCCACCCACCATTAAGCCACAGTAAAAAGATTTCTCCAAAGCCAACTTCATGCTTCTTAAGACAGAAGTAGTGAACTTCTTGACACTCATGCAGATGAACAATACAGTTACAACTGCTGAATCCTACACAAATGCACTGTATAAGCACTTACACAAGTGCATGAATCGTGCTATCCCAAACAGAACCAAGGTGCTATCCTCCAAAAAAAGGAAGTCAATCTGGTGGTCTCCTGCCATAAACAGACTCTACAACAGAAGGAAGAAACTGTTGAAAAAGAGAGTAAAATCCCATGAGTGGAGGAGCTGCCTGCTCAGCCCCAGTAAGAAGCTGAGATCCCTTATAAGATCCTCCAAAGCTAGATGCGAAAACAAAATCGCCACTGATTCTTAGGGCAATCACAAAACATTCTATAGCTATGTCAAGAATTTCAATGGTAACACCAAGATCTGCTCTGAGTTACAGCATAATGGCACAAAAATGACAGAAACAACTGATATTGCCAACATCCTGGCAGATAGGTTCAGTACCCACTAAAGGGCCCATATCTATACAGGAAGAATGCAGAGTCACTGTAATCACATCTATGCAGGTAAAAGCTGTACTCTCTAAAACCAAAAGCACAGCATCCATGGGATCGGACAACACCCCAGGCTGCATTTTACATGAACTTCAGAACAAACTGGCTCCCCACCTAAGCACCATGTTCAATCATAGTCTCACATCAGGCTTTGTGCCCACTGAATGGTGCACAGCAACAGTTATCCCTCTCCACAAAGGGGAAGCCACCACTGATCCTGGGAACCATCACCCTATTAGCCTGATGAGCCTGGTCTGCAAGGCCATTGAACATATCATCATGAAACTCATAAACAAAAAAATTGGTAACCTCCAAACTCTGGACCCCACCCAGTTCAGGTTTGTGAAAGGTAGATCATGCCTTCTGAACTTGATTGACTTCTTTGAGGCAGTCACCAAAGCCATAGACGAGGGTCAGGTGGTTCACACAGCCTATCTTGACCTCGCCAAGGCTTTTGACACCATCTCCCATTCTGGAATTATAGTTAAATTCACTAAACTAGGTATAAATCCCTACATCACAAGATGGGTTGCCAACTGGCTCACTGACAGAACCCACGCTGTAAAAGTTGCTGACTCCAAATCTGACTTCAAACCAGTGACAAGTGGATTACAACAGGGTTCAGTCCTGGGATCTTTCCTGTTTGGTATCTATTTCTCTGAAGTACAGACTAACACAGAAGGCCTCTGGCTAATGAAGATCACAGATGGCTGCAAACTAAGAGCCACAGTTGAGTCCCCAAATGATGTGGACATCCTACAGAAGGGCCTCACTGAGACAGATACCTGGTGTCAGAGGCATGGCCTCAAGCTCAATGCCAAAAAGTACATTGTCATCTCCTTTGGTAAAAACTCTGTACCCATGAACTACCACATAAACAGCAGTCTACTTAACACCAAATGCATGATAAGAGACCTTGGGACCCAGGTGGATAGTAGTCTCTCCTTTGATAATCACATCACCACAGTAGTCAGGAAATCCTTCTATGTGGCACACTTCATCACAAAAGGGTTCTCATCCAGGAAAAAGAGGTCATTGTTCCCCTCTACTCGGCACTCATTAGACCCATTATAGAGTACAATGCCACTTTTGAAATGC
The DNA here is from genome assembly GCF_019279795.1 of Protopterus annectens. NCBI lineage: Eukaryota > Metazoa > Chordata > Ceratodontiformes > Protopteridae > Protopterus > Protopterus annectens. The sequence goes on along the minus strand of NC_056745.1, from coordinate 1,320,880,968 downwards.
ACCTCACAAGAAACCTGCAGCAGCTGGAAAGGCCACAGAACTACCTCACAAAGAGGATTACTGACCTTAAACAGATGCCCTACACTGACCATCTCAAAAAACTCCAGCTTTACTCTGTAGCATATCATCTACTCTGAGGCGATCTCTGCCTAACATATTAAGCTATGTCAAACCCAGAGCTGTTGGACATGCTGCATCTTAAGAAATCCCAATCCCTCTGAGCTACACACTCTAGGGACCTAAACCTCATCACCACAATAAACAGGACATGCTGGAGGTATAGATTCCTGTCCCAGAGACTTCCTATACTCTGGAATAAGCCACCCATCTATGTCAAGCAAAACTTCTCATTAGCACTCTTCAAGAAAAGTCTTGATGAGTGGATGGGAAATAGGAAATACACCCCGGGGATCACTTCTGTGGCTCTGCTCAACAGGAACACAGGAAATTAACTTTCTTGGGTGGCATAAGCCAGGGAATCTTGTTGGCTAGGCTTAATTATGCCTTTGGGATGATTGCCTTGTACCTACCTATGAACCTATGAACCTATACAATGATGCTGTCATCTTCTATAAAGTGCACTGTGACAAATGTAAAGTCAGATTTCATGGTGGTGCTACTGTTGCATTATATGGAATCAATACTGTATATATACACAGGCCTAATGTTCAAATCTGATCTCATTAAACTGCTGTGTGTGTGGTTGCTGGTATATTATGGCCAGTATATGATCTTTTGAATCTCTTTTCATTTGAATCCCACTTAGGAGATCCTTTAACATACCCCCATGAATCTAACTTCCCCTTTCCCCCCCTCTGCCAACATAACATCTTCTCTGCAGATCACTGGAGGATGTCATCATCTCAAAGATGCATACACACATCATGAAACACAGCCCTTCCATGAATTTCTTCAAGCCATCTGCAGACCACTGGATGTGTGATTGCTCACCCTGTAATGTATGGACATAGCAGCAGTATTCAATACAATCAAACACATACACACATATGCATGTACCCATAATATCTTACATCATATAGATACACTGATTTTGGTTTAAAGGCTTGAGTAATGGCAATGATTTTATGTGATGTTGTCCTTTAGCCTAGTAATGTCCTTTGACCCTATGAAGATTGCACATGTCAATGTTGCTGTCATCCAAATGTGTTTTGTTCATAGGTTCAGAGGTAAATACTAGGCTATCTGCCTGAGGGCATCTATAAGCCTAGCCAGAATGTGTTGGCTTTCGCCGCCCCCTTAGATTAGTTCCCTGTGCCTCAGTTCAGCAGAGTCATTAGTTCCCTGCGCCTTGAGGTGCGGATGTATGGTTCCTCTTCAACAGTGTATTCCATTCTGATATTTGACATAATGTATTGATGGCCACTACAGCCATTTGATTACATTTTCCTTCCATAACAGCTGTAGTAATATGCCTCCTGAGTACTGTTGCCATAGGATGATGCTATGTATATTGTTGCCTAACTAAGGCATATGTTCTCATAGTGGACTATATTAACATTCCATACATTTCTCTTTCAGCCATCGCACTGACACTTGCAGCATGGATCAAGTGTGCATGTGCATGACTACCATCATGAAATGCTATGTGACATATAGCAATATTACATCGTACAAATTATAAGAACATATCTGCCTTGTTTCATCCACATATTGCAATGCTGGTATATACACAAACATATAACCAGTTCAGATTCACTTGCAACCTTGGAAAATTCATTGTATGCACAATTGTATTGTTATTCACAAGCATTATTCAGGTGTTGCCCAGCAGCACTGGGTGACTGTCAGCATCTGTGTCATTAACTGTTCTGCATGAAACACATCCACCTCACTTGTAATGTGGCCTTATATGGTATCAGCGCCCTCACACACACATTTCTAATGGTAAACATATGAACATATGATGTACAAGTGGTATAATGATGTGAAATAGGTAGAGCTGTATGACTGTTTTAACAACTCAACTCTGTGTCAAGTGATGCATACCTAAGGTTGAATTTGGACATGTTGTCACAATCAAATCCTTTTTTAAGTAAGTACAAACTCTTAAGGGGAATACACATCTATGGGCTCAGATGGTTGTGGAAGGCACTGACACTACTCATCAAAAGGCACTAGACATCCTGCTAGTTGAAAGATATGGATCAAACTCCACACCCCTTCTCCCACTGGTCATCACCCAAAGTATACATGCAAACATTACTCAGAATATTTTCTCAAGAGAACAGATCATTTGTGTACTTTCTAAGATTAAAAACATGGCATCAATGAGACATGACAACATCCGAGGTTGACTTATCAATAAATTAAAATATGACCTAGCAGACGCAGTTGGGTCTCGACTTAACCACAGCCTCAAGACAGGCTACTTTCTGGCAGAATTGTGAACAGCAATAGTCACCTGCCTGAACAAGGGGTGATCATCACACAACATAGGGAATTATAGACACATAAACCTGACTATCTTCATGTGTAAGCCAATGGACCAATGGAAAGAGTTATCATGGACCTTATCAACAAGAACATAGGTAAACTTCTGACTATATAACCAACCCAATTTTGATTTCTTAAGGCTAGATCATGTCTGTTAAATCTGGTTGACTTCTTTGAGGAGGTCATAAAGGCCATGGATGAGGGAAAGAATGTGCATTCCATCTAATTTGACCTGGCCAAGGCATTTGACTCAATTCCACACTCAAGTATTACAAAGAAACTGCTCAACTGGCCATAAATCACTACTTCACCAAGTGGGTAGCCCAATGGGATACCAATAGGACACATATCATCAAAGTGTTTGAATTCACCTCTAACAAGAGGCCAGTGACCAAGGCAGTACCACAGGGTTCTGTACTAGGCCCTTTCTGTTTGCTATTTAATTCACAGAAATCAAGGTAAACTTAGCCTTTGTCCAACCAACTTTTGTAGATAACTACAAATTGTGAACAATCCTTGAATCCAGTAATTATATTGATATATTGCAGAAGGTATTAACATACAGAAAGCATAATAATTTCCTTTTGTAAAGCAAATACCCAAACTAATTACAATATAGGCAGGGTACCCCAATGAGTATACCCAGTGGTACATGAACTGTGTACTCATGTAGATAATAATTGAGAGTTCAACCACCATGTGTTCATAGTGTTAACAAATCCCACCTATATGGCACAACTCGTAAGTATGGACATGTCATCCAGATCAGAGGACGTTACAGTTCCATTATTCTTGACCCTCACCACAACAGTAGTTGAGAACAATGTACACTTTTGCATGTAACCCATAGGTTCATAGGCTGGTACTAGGCTATCAGCCCTAGGGCCTATACAAGCCTAGCCATAACAGTTCCCTGGCTATTTCTTTCCACAGTATTTACTTCCCTGGACCCCTGTCTAGCAGGGCGGCTGACATGATCCCCGGGGCGAATTTCCTATCTCCCATCCAATCATCAAGGTTCCTTTTGAAGAGGGCCAAAGAGACACTCTGCTTGACATGTATGGGCAGTCTATTCCAGAGTCTGTGGATTCTCTAGGTCAGGAACCTATCCCTCCAGCATGTTTTGTTCATTGTGATGACAAGGTTTAGATTCTTGGAGCATGTGTCTCTGAGGGATTGGGACTTCTTTAAGTGTAGCATGTCCAACAGTTCTGGGTTTGACATGGCCTTGTATGTTAAGCAGAGATCACCTCTGAGTAAATGATATCTGACAGAGTATAAATGTAAAGGAAACAAAACAAATACAAACTAGTGAAAAAAACAAAAATTCTGCAAGAATATGGCTAAAAACAAACCAATTTATTCAACAATGAACGTAAAGCACTTTTCGTCGTCAGTAATTTGACTTCCTCAGACATCAAACATGTTCTCAGACCATTCTTTTATATATTGTCTTGATTAATCTGAGTATGCACCAATCAGACAACAAACCTTCCCACTAATATATACTACAATTAAATCTTAAAAATACAGCATGAAATAACCATACATAAAATAAAACATGGCATTCCCTTTTATGTGTGCAGTATAGTGAAACATTCAAATACACTAAACATTAACTACCCTACATATTAAAATTAAAATAAGATTAAACAAAATAAAATGAAATAAAATGAAATACAACAATGTCCCTAGAACTGTACCACCTAACCTCTATCTCTCTAAGCTTTTTAATTTCAAAATACATGTCAATGAAATCACTTCATTCAGGCCAGGGTAATGTCAAGCATCCAAGCGTAATTGCCATAAAACCTCTTGGCTCTTCAAAATAAGGGATGATAATCCTCCCCTACACGGATCCGGAGCAACCTGTTCCACCACCCTGAATCAAAAGGTGTGACCCAAGTTGGCACCACAGTGTTTTCCCAACACATTTTCTACCTTGCCCTTTCTGATGTAATAATCATGTTTATATACCGTCTCTTTCAACTTCCTATTGGTCTTACCGATATAGAAAGCTGGGCATAATCTGCACTGGGCAAAGTATACAACCGATGTAGAGTTACAATTAAACCTCTTATGTGTGGTGTACACTCTATTCCTTATTTCAAATGTGCTCCCTGATGCCATAAACTTACACATATTACTGGCTTCACATCTGTATATACCAGGTGTCCTAACCCTCATACTTCTCTTACTCTCCAACACATTCTTCAGGGTCCTCCTTCTCCTAAACACGGTCATTGGTCTGTCCCCTAATTTGTTATTTAATTCCACATCAGTGCAAACAATATTCCAATTCCTCATGATAATATTGCAAATCTCTGAAGCCTCTATACTAAAAGGAGTCAGAAAACTAATAGTAAATGAATCATTTGCCGAATTGGCCACTGGGCCTAATTCCCCACCAACACCTTGGTGTAGGCTAAATTCTGTACTTAAGGTAGCCCTGTAGACACCACTTACTCTTTTTTGTTGCACTTCTTTCTGTATGGTCTTCACGAGAGGAGTTGGATAACCTCTCTTAAGGAACATTCCACGTATAAAATCACATTCCTTAAAAAATTCATCTATCTCACTTACCATTCTAGCCGCACGAACCATCTGTCCTTTAATTACTGACTTCTTCTGCTGCAATGGATGCGAGCTAGAAAAGTGTAGCAAGGTGTTGGAATAGGTCTTTTTACGAAAGATGCTTGACTTATAAACTCTTCGGCTAATATCCTTCAACAACAACACATCCAAGTAACTTATATTTCTGTCATGAAATGTACTAGTGAATTTCAAAAACTCAGTTGTGTTATTCACATAGTTCATGAACACATCTGCTTCGATAACATCCCCCTTAAAAAGGATAAAAACATCATCCAAAATCCGGGTGTTCGAATTCACCTCTAACAAGAGGCCAGTGACCAGTGCAGTACCACAGGGTTCTGTACTAGGCCCTTTCTGTTTGCTATTTAATTCACAGAAATCAAGGTAAATGTAGCCTTTGTACAACCAGCTTTGTAGATGACTACAAATTGTGAACAATCCTTGAATCCAGTAATTTTATTGATATATTGCAGAATAACAATTCCCCTGGCTATTTCTTTCCAAAGTATTTACTTCCCTGGACCCCTGTCTAGCAGGGTGGCTGACGTGATCCCGGGGTGAATTTCCTATCTCCCATCCAATCATCAAGGTTCCTTTTGAAGAGGGCCAAAGAGGCACTCTGCTTGACATGTATGGGCAGTCTATTCCAGAGTCTGGGGAGTGTCTGGGTCAGTAACCTATCCCTCCAGCATGTTTTGTTCATTGTGATGACAAGGTTTAGATCCTTGGAGCATGTGTCTCTGAGGGATTGGTACTTCTTTAAGTGTAGCATGTCCAACAGTTCTGGGTTTGACATGGCTTTGTATGTTAAGCAGAGATCGCCTCTGAGTAGACGGTATCTGACAGAGTATAGATGGAGTTTTTTTAGATGGTCAGCATAGGGCATCTGCTTTAGGCCTGTGATTCTTTTAGTGAGATATTTCTGTGACCTTTCCAGTTGTTGCAAATGTCTTGAAAGGTACATACCAAATGGGGCATTGTATTCTATAATGGGTCTAATGAGGGATGAATACAGTGGGTCAATGACCTCCTTTTTTCTGGATGAAAAGCCCTTAGTGATGAGGTGTGCGACATAGAAGGATTTCCTGACTGTTGAGGTGATGTAAAAACACAACTCCACCAAAAGTAAGCAGCGAAGCAGGTAGAGGAAGAAAAACGCCAACACACAATTAGGACTGTGTTACTCCAAATAAGCACAAGGATGGTATACAAGCAGTATCAAAGGTTTATTTCGTTGAAAAAGCAACTTCATCAGAATAAAACCAACCCCTCATAACATTCAATTTATATACAACTGTTTAAATGATACAATCAAAATTTAAAGTGATACATACTATATAAATAAACAGTCCAAGTCTTACAGGTATAAGAGGTATGAATGATGTCAAAACCCTGTGCACCACTATGAATGCATTTTATAAAAATATACATAATTGTTAAAAAACACAATACATTTGACCTGCTATAAATCATAAAATCAGCCTGTACTAAGATTGTAGAAATCTGTAACTTTACAACTGGTCAGCCTTTAATTTAAGATATGGGGCTATAGAAATAGAATCGTTAAGCCCTGGGTGTTTACTGGATTCCAATAAAATCTGCCAACATGTCTCTTTATGAGATAACAGTGCAGGCCAATTACCCCCCCTAATGCACTGTGAAACAGATTCCAACACAAAAAACTTAAAAGAAGCTCCTTCACAGGTCAAGGTATGTCTGAAAAGTGCATTGGTATTAACCTTTCTCTGAATGTCATAGGCGTGTTCATATATACGCCTCCTCAGCTGCCTCTCCGTCTTGCCAACATAAAATGCCTGGCAAGAACGGCAGGCAGCAAGATATACCAATCTGCTGGAGTTGCAGTTGTACAAACCATCTGACCATAATTTTCTACTTCTACTTTCCAAGTACAAGCTGTCCTGGTTAATAATATATTTACATTGTGGGCAACACCCACAACCCTTTCTCAGCATACTTGTTCTTTTCATCACAGGATTCTGTTCAAGAACCCTTTTAACGTTGAATCCCTTCCTGTATACTACTCTACAGGTCAAATCCTTAAAAATGGCCAGATCTGTAAATTCTTTAAACTCATTGAATTCTCTCTCAATGATATACCTAATCTCTCCCGCTTGCTGGCTATATTGGGTAATAAACATCTGTTCAGAACTAGGAATCCCTTGAATTTCATTTAACAGGACATCTTCTCCCATTGGTTTGGCCTTCCCCAAAATGAGGGCAAAGCGGGTAGATCTCAAGTTACTGACTTCTTCAGAAACAGAATTGATCAAACCTATAGGGTACCCCCTTTCCAAAAAGAAGGATTTTAATTTCTCCCCTTCTATGACAAAATCATTTTCTTCTGATGTCATACGGGACACTCTTACGTACTGCCCCTTCACAATAGATCTTTTTTGAAACTTGGGATGAGAACTGGCATAGTGGAGATACCCATTGGAGAATGATGGCTTCCTATAAACACGGGACTTAAAACGATCATTCATTTTACTAAGAGTTACATCCAAATAATCCAACTGTTGGATAGTAACATTGTAGGTAAAACGTAAAAATCCCGTGGTGGTATGAAGATATTTTACAAACTCGTCTATGCAGTCACGGGGTCCTACCCAAAAAATGCAGATATCATCCAGGAACCTTGAGTAGTGAATCCAATGTTTGGAAAAAACACTATTCAAAACAAATTTTTCCTCCCAGATGGCTAAAATCATATCTGCATAAATGGGGGCACAATTTGCCCCCATGGCAACCCCAGAGACTTGCTGGAAATATTCTCCTGAGAAGTAGATGTAATTATACTTTAATACCAGTTCTAATAAGTGTAACACCAAGTGGACGTCATTGTTGGTCACCCCGTTGCACCCCCACAAGGCTTCCTCAATCCATTCAAGCCCTAAATTGTGTGGTATCACAGAGAAAAGGTCGACCACATCTATGGTAACAAAGAGCATGTCAGGTCTAAATAGGTCTGGGGTGACACCTCGAAGAAATTCCCAGGAATCTTTAAGGAGATGTTCTTGTCTCCCCCACAATTGTTTCAATTTCCAATCTAGGAATTTTGATAAATTGTGGGTTTTAGACCCCTGTGCTGCTACAATTGGGTCCTCCATCACCTTATGTACCTTAGGTATCCCGAAAATTACGGGTACCTTAGGGTACGAATTTTCCAGGAAATTGTAGATATCCATTTCAATAATTTCTTGGTCCAGAAGGTCCTTAAGAGCTAGGTCGATAATTTTATAAGAAATGTTGACCTCATTCAAAGAGGCTATGGAATATTTGTTGGTATCCATCAAAAGATTATGCATTTTGGTCTCATACATAAGCTGGTCCATAACCACTGTGCCACCCCCCTTGTCGGGTTCCATGACACGAACTCCTAAATTACCACCAAGTTCATCCAAAAGATTTCTCTCAGCCATATTCAGATTGGAGGTGTAGCAATTCTTGCCAATCTTCCTCCTTATTTTTTGCTCAATCCTATTCTCCAGATTCTTTAACTGGGGGTGCAAAGGGGGATTGTATGAACTAGATTTTTTTAAATTAAATGCATGTGGTTGTGAAATATTGCCAAAAATGTATTGCAAGTTTAATCTACGTATAAATAGCTTAACATCCAACATGGTGTTCACAAGATTACAGCCTTTACTAGGCACAAATTTGAATCCTTTAGTAAAAAGGGAGAACCATGTTTCTGTAATAGCCAGATCACTATAATTGTAAATATGGTAATCGTTGAGGGAATGTTTAAAAAATTGGCCAATAGGGGTAACCACTATCTGCCCTCCACTTCCCAATCCCCTCTGTCTCCTCTCTGCTTCCCCCTCCAACCCTTGGGGGGAAAGGCCCTCCCCTCCTGTTGATGAAACCCCATATGTGGCCCATGTATCTGCTGTTGGTAAGCTTGCTGGCGTAAACGCTCCGATCTCCTGGGTAAAAAATCATCCTGTTCAGTTTCATCATAACTACCCATAGGCGGAAGGGGCTCCAGGGGCGGAGATGTTTCCAAAACTACCCTAGAATCATCCCTAGGGGCAGGTGATATTCCATAACCATTTCTAGCCACAGGGGGATTAGGATACTGTTTGCCTTCTGCATACTCTCTTAAATCTCTATTTAATTTCTTATATTTACGATTTAAAACTAGGTTACATTGTTGGTCAATATGCTTTCTCATCTCATGGTACTTCTGTTTTTCCCCTTCAATAGTAAAAAGCAAATCAGTACTAATCAGGTCATAATATTTAAAAATATCTTTATGCAACATTTGCATATCCTTTTCATTCCGCTTAATAATAGCTTTGACAATCCCCAACCCACATTCATCAAACAATCTAATGAGCTCGCAGTGAAACTCACTACCACGCTCAACATGATGAGGGTATTTATATACCCGTAGTCCCTTAGGGACAATACGTTTGTTAAAACACTCTTGTAGGTACAAATTGTCCAGCTCCATAGTTTTATATTTGTATAACGTTTGCTGAAGCAAACGCATGTTATCTGAAAACGAACTGCTATTAGAGCTACTCACAATGTCCTCATGGAAGGAAAACACCGGCTTATAGGCCACCCAGTCCTGAAAGGAAGAAGGCGGTGGTAATTCCTGAGGTGTGTTTTGAGGTATTGTAGGATTAGTAATTTCCTCATCTTGCAAAGCAAAGCTGCAGGAAGCACCTGGGTCCATAAAATCACTCGTTTGTAGAGGCGGTTTAAAACCGCTAGATGAACCACCAGTTTTTGTTGAGAACGCCTTGAGCAGCTCCCGCTGCTCGGAAATAACTGTCTGTAACCCTTGACCTAAGCAACTGCACCAGTTGGGTTAACTGTCCCGTGAGTTGGCGTGACCAGGAAGCTACAGATGAACCGCTTTCCTCTCCACTAGCGTCGCATACACTAGCACCAGGACTCCTTAAACCTGCCTCCATAACCAACCAAAGCAAAAGAAATGCTGCAAAAACACAACTCCACCGACTGTGTTACTCCAAATAAGCACAAGGATGGTATACAAGCAGTATCAAAGGTTTATTTCGTTGAAAAAGCAACTTCATCAGAATAAAACCAACCCCTCATAACATTCAATTTATATACAACTGTTTAAATGATGCAATCAAAATTTAAAGTGATACATACTATATAAATAAACAGTCCAAGTCTTACAGGTATAAGAGGTATGAATGATGTCAAACCCTGTGCACCACTATGAATGCATTTTATAAAAATATACATAATTGTTAAAAACACAATACATTTGACCTGCTATAAATCATAAAATCAGCCTGTACTAAGATTGTAGAAATCTGTAACTTTACAACTGGTCAGCCTTTAATTTAAGATATGGGGCTATAGAAATAGAATCGTTAAGCCCTGGGTGTTTACTGGATTCCAATAAAATCTGCCAACATGTCTCTTTATGAGATAACAGTGCAGGCCAATTACCCCCCCTAATGCACTGTGAAACAGATTCCAACACAAAAACTTAAAGAAGCTCCTTCACAGGTCAAGGTATGTCTGAAAAGTGCATTGGTATTAACCTTTCTCTGAATGTCATAGGCGTGTTCATATACTCCGTCTTGCCAACATAAAATGCCTGGCAAGAGCGGCAGGCACAAGATATACCAATCCTGGAGTTGCAGTTGTACAAACCATCTGACCATAATTTTCTACTTCTACTTTCCAAGTACAAGCTGTCCTGGTTAATAATATATTTACATTGTGGGCAACACCCACAACCCTTTCTCAGCATACTTGTTCTTTTCATCATAGGATTCTGTTCAAGAACCCTTTTAACGTTGAATCCCTTCCTGTATACTACTCTACAGGTCAAATCCTTAAAAATGGCCAGATCTGTAAATTCTTTAAACTCATTGAATTCTCTCTCAATGATATACCTAATCTCTCCCGCTTGCTGGCTATATTGGGTAATAAACATCTGTTCAGAACTAGGAATCCCTTGAATTTCATTTAACAGGACATCTTCTCCCATTGGTTTGGCCTTCCCAAAATGGGGGCAAGCGGTAGATCTCAAGTTACTGACTTCTTCAGAAACAGAATTGATCAAACCTATAGGGTACCCCCTTTCCAAAAAGAAGGATTTTAATTTCTCCCCTTCTATGACAAAATCATTTTCTTCTGATGTCATACGGGACACTCTTACGTACTGCCCCTTCACAATAGATCTTTTTTGAAACTTGGGATGAGAACTGGCATAGTGGAGATACCCATTGGAGAATGATGGCTTCCTATAAACACGGGACTTAAAACGATCATTCATTTTACTAAGAGTTACATCCAAATAATCCAACTGTTGGATAGTAACATTGTAGGTAAAACGTAAAAATCCCGTGGTGGTATGAAGATATTTTACAAACTCGTCTATGCAGTCACGGGGTCCTACCCAAAAAAATTTTATGTTGGCAAGACGGAGAGGCAGCTGAGGAGGCGTATATATGAACACGCCTATGACATTCAGAGAAAGGTTAATACCAATGCACTTTTCAGACATACCTTGACCTGTGAAGGAGCTTCTTTTAAGTTTTTTGTGTTGGAATCTGTTTCACAGTACATTAGGGGGGGTAATTGGCCTGCACTGTTATCTCATAAAGAGACATGTTGGCAGATTTTATTGGAATCCAGTAAACACCCAGGGCTTAACGATTCTATTTCTATAGCCCCATATCTTAAATTAAAGGCTGACCAGTTGTAAAGTTACAGATTTCTACAATCTTAGTACAGGCTGATTTTATGATTTATAGCAGGTCAAATGTATTGTGTTTTTTAACAATTATGTATATTTTATAAAATGCATTCATAGTGGTGCACAGGGTTTTGACATCATTCATACCTCTTATACCTGTAAGACTTGGACTGTTTATTTATATAGTATGTATCACTTTAAATTTTGATTGCATCATTTAAACAGTTGTATATAAATTGAATGTTATGAGGGGTTGGTTTTATTCTGATGAAGTTGCTTTTTCAACGAAATAAACCTTTGATACTGCTTGTATACCATCCTTGTGCTTATTTGGAGTAACACAGTCCTAAATGTGTGTGTTGAGGTGATGTGGTTATCAAAAGTGAGACCACTGTCCGCCTGTGTCCCTAAGTCTCTTACAGCCTACATCACTGGATGGTTAATGGTAATTGCACTCCTGGTGTTGTGTCCATGTCCCTCATGGATAGAGGTAGTTAGTCTTAGATAACATAGCATAGGCTCATACCTGTGTTAACTTTGTTCACATAGCTATTTAAAATTGTGAAACTCATTAAACATGGCTAGGCTTTTTTGTCATCTTGGAATATTAGCCTAGTACTCTGCTATGAAGCTATGAAGTCCAATTGTATCCTAGGTACAGCTATAGTGTGACTGTACAGCATCATGGATTTAACAGTACTTCACATCAGCATTATAACTTGATAGTTTTCATGAACACATACACATGCATGTCAGCATGTCATGCCAGTATAACATTTTCACTGGCAAAGTCAGGGGGTCAGTGATCGTATTGTGCATGTCTTGAGGTTTGACATGTGCTTATAGAGTGTGATCCCTGTATTGTTTAGTATGTAAACAATAACACAATGACAGCTTCCTCACTCATTGGTGCTCAACCTTTGCACTGCTGTAGTTTCTGTGCACATGGGCATAGTTGATGCATTGCCATCAGTCTCACAAACTGCTGTACCAGTCATTATAACACACCAGTTCTTAATTCACATATCAATTGCAGATGCTTCATACAATGCCCATTGCTATTACTTGTGGCTAATGCATGCAATTCATAGCTGTGTATAGGGAATCCACTCATAATAGTGTGTTGTTTGTAAGTGTTGTTATCCTTATGGTTGATACCTATGTCAGCAAGGGAAGGTTCAGTCTAGTGTATTGCATTTGGCACAGTGAGCTTGTACAGATCTTGTCATCCATACAGAACTATTCTTTGGGATGCATACCTATTAAGAATTGACAGTGCAGACTTCCCTTCAAGGTATTGTACAAGATGCATATATGTTATATCATACTGTGCTAAACCCATTAAATACAGGGATCATTGATGACATTGATGGCATGGGTTTGATTGCTGCACATGTAGCTTGTGGCTTATGTGTCATGTAAACCTCTCAAGCCCCAGGATTTCCCTTGAATTCAACTCCAGGTTTAACACTGCCTTACATAACCACTCCAAAGGGTTTATATTGGATGCTTGAACTTCCAAAAGTTTGAGTGTCATATGGTCGACACCATATGATCAAATGTTTGGAAGTTTGAACGTTTAAATGGAGATCTCTGTACAGCATGGAATGGTAAGATTTCCCTTTTCTGCATTGTACTGTGATCTCGGAGTTGGTATGTTTAATGAATGGGGGCTGTCGGGGGTGCAGCCCCTACATGGGGGGGCTTGTCCCCCTGCTTAATACATTCGGATAGGTTATTTGAGTTTTTTTGTTTGGATGTTCGAACTTTTAAAAGTTCGATCATATGGTGTCAACCATATGACACTCAAACTTTTAAATGTTCAAGCATCCAATATAGACCCCCTCCAAAGACATTCATTTTTGGAAAAGGGTTGATAAATTCCACGTATAGAATACTGGCAATCATTACAGTTGTATATATCTGTTCCTGCAGAACATGTATAATAACTTACACATACATATTCTGTCAATGTCACAGATTAATGTTGTTAATATTTTAAAATTGTCTCTGATTGTGCTTGCTTCTGTCAGCAGTTTCCCTTGAGTTTGTTGCTATGTCATGACCGGTTGTGAGGTAGGCTGACATTTCAGTCATGTTTATGCAAGTCACTTTTTAGATCTGCACAACATGCCCATACCGCAATTGTATATAATATCCTTGTTAAATGTACTCTTCAGTGAGCATGTCAGTGATGTTTATATCAAAACAATTCAACTCCATTGGCATGTAACCTTGTGTAATAGTCACATATATATCATCATATGTGACGAGATACATATAACTTGTACAGGCGGCGTAAACAGCAGTACATACTGTGTTATCTATATATGCGTTTAATGTTATGCTACTGACTTGTCTTTGAAGTGTACATACATTGATATATCTTATCTGAGCTACATTGCCAGGTTTTACATGCCCTCTTCCTGTTTCTTCATTCCTGTCATTCATGTCTGTGCCCATTTTAATCAGCATATTTTCTCTGGCTACTGTATTTAAGTTTCATTGCATTTACCCTTGCTGTTCACCCCATCTATTATTTCAATCTGAAGATACTTGTTAAAGTGTACATAGCAATGAGAATACTTTTCTGTAATGTGTTAATACTAGTTATTGCAGTATTTTCTCCCCAGTAGTCATTGTGGCTGTCCACACAATTTTGCAGTGCAGGTTTGCCTGCACGCAAACTTGTCTGCATGTTCTATCTTCAATTGTGCTGCACTGCACAGTTTCCTTTTGCACAACACTGTTGCTGGCCATGAAACCTCACTTGTATCCATGTAAGCATGATGCTTGGCATCATTGGCAGTTAATGCTGCTGCTCTTTGCACAAACATGTAAACGCAATGTAGGCTTTACACAAAGTCTACACTAACTTTATTGAATAACTGGAAGTAACAATAGGTACCTTTTTGTTAAAAATATCAAACACATTATACTACTACCCATTACCCTTTTGTATGTATAGAATGTATGCACATATTTGCATTTCAAAGGGAAGCACAGTTCATATTTACCTTTAGTTAAGGGGAAATATGAAGGAATCTGGGAATAAAAATTATGCATTCTATATAATGGTTATAAAATGCCAAACCACAGTTCTTTGTAGTGTATAAGTTATGGTACACAACAGGGTATAACATTGTATGCAGTCTTACCATGATGTTCTGCCTTTGAATTGCATGCATAAAAGGGTTGGGTTGTTTGTATTTGTAATTGCACCCCATGCATGAAAAACTATAGCTACACAATATTAGTTCTGGCAAGAACTAATGGGATAACTATGGAACTCCTGCTGCATACAATCTGATGGCATGACACATGGTAGCACAGTGATTTCCCTTTCCAGTTAATATGTAGCTCAATGTACAGAGCTTACTAACATATCGGCATTGCTTAAAATGCACAAATCCTCCTTTGCATGGTAGAAAAATCTTTAATAGCAACAGAGTTTCCTGTTGTGCAAGCAACCCTGCTGCTATAAACATGCTTCCTTCAGCATGGCACATTCAATTTCCCACAAATGGTAGTTCACACTCCACCAAGACCCCCATTACAATGTTATGGCAATGACCCTAGCTCAAACTTCATGCCAAATGATTGTAAAATTTTATGAATCTCAGTCAGACATGATGTTAGGACACAGTACAGTTGGGAAAGCCTGATTAAGGAAGTATCCAAAAGTTACCCTACTACATAGCTTTTCTTTGCTGTACTGTGTTGAGATGACAAGCAAACCAATGCTATACAGAAGCCTTTTGGCAACAGATGGGACTGGGTATGAATTTCATGCAAGTACATAGTGCAATACTGTGCCCTATTAACTTAACACATCTCTACCCAAGCCATTGATAAAGCTAGCAAAATGAAAACCAATGGAAGTTGGCCACTCAAAAATATTTATTTAGTTTGTACCTCTATCTTTATCATACTTAGAACTTCATCAAAACCGCAGAATAAAATCACCAACCACATTATATACAACTGAAGTAATTTTCTATCAATGAATAAATGAAACATGCGGTCTCACACACACACACACACACACACACACACACACACACACACACACACACACACACACACACACACACACACACACACGCATGCATGCACGCAATCACACCGACACATTTTCCCCACCCCAAACAACCGACAACACACCACACCGACAACTCAACATACCAACACCAAAACACACCACAAAAAAAACCAAATACACATTGCACAACACAACATATCCACCAACCTTAAACCCTAACCCCTACCTAACGTCAAACACACACACACTTACTCCACCCCCCCAACCACGCTCAACCCTAACCTAACTCACACAACCCTAACACAGTCACTATCGCACACTCACCCTACCTGCACCCTAACCCTAACTCACTTAACACCCTAAACCCCAACACCGTCACTATCGCACACTCACCCTACCTGCACCCTAACCCTAACTCACTTAACACACCCTAAAACATTCAGCCAATCACTACACACTCACTCCACACGCATTCTAACCTAACGCACACACACACACACACACACATGCACACACTCACATACACACACATCATAGGCTATCAGTTCCTTTCTTTAATGTACAAGAAATAGAGATGTTATCATTCAGTCCTGGTAACAACCCAGAATTTCAACTTGACTTTCTAAAATAATTTTGTATGCTAGAGTGTTTTGTCCCAGTTATTAAGTCTCTCATTACTTTTTTAAAGAAATTAAAGCCTAGATTTTCTGAAGTACTGTGTGTTACATATTCCTATGTGCAATTCATTATAAAAATGGATATTCTGTGAAATACTGTGAGGGGCTGAAGGGCCACAACTGATGTACATGAATTATCATT
>NC_056745.1:1320816843-1320859343 GCF_019279795.1 Protopterus annectens | reverse complement strand
AACTTCAGCTCAAGCTCATGAAATGACTAACAGTAATCTCCTTCACCTCATGGTTGTATACGTAACTCAGTTAAGCATTTAACCTTAATAAAAACATCCAAAAATATAGAACCAAAAACTAAACTTAAATAAATACAGATATGTAAAGGACTAGTTAAACAAAAACGTTTTTTAGCATAGTTCCCAATGTAGAATCCATGCAGCAAAGTGTTTATGAAATAATTTCATTTTTACCTTTTTTTACATTCATGTACTTTAACATCTATTTAGGAGTTTCTCATCAACATTAAATCCACTACAAAAGTCATACATCCATTTAATTGGAAATATAAAAGTTCACTGGATTGTCAAATAAAAATAATTTATATTTTCTAGTATTTAGTCATAGTGCCATAATATTGCCAATATGCAATGCATTGTGTCATATGGAAATGGTTCAGGTTGACTCTAGATAGAAACTTCTTTTTTAGTTAAAACATAGAAACACTTTGAAGCTGTAAAACAATACAGGTGTACATTTATAATTATTGAATTGCTTTGTATTGTTTTTAGATTATTAAAAAGTGCCATATTCATTTTTTAGTAGTCTTTACTACAGGTTAAGTATTTTATTGTGCAATGTTATATTATGAATGTTTTATCAAAAAGCTATTAATCAAGAGTAGAAAAAAAGTTTACCTGTTCTTCCTTATGGACTATGGAAAAGGTAAATTTTCTAAGTGGATTTGAATGTGAAACTAATGCTAATATAATTACAAAAAAGCAGTACTCAAGAAATTATATGTCTTTTAGCCTTTCTTTTTTCTGGTCAACTATTTTCCAGTTGTTCTTCTCTGCTTGATGCTTATGTGAAAAAACAGTGCAGTCTGTTTATTCTGATTGATCTAAAATAATATTTGATAGATATGAAACAGCAGAATCTAATGTGTCAAAGATTTTGGTGCCATCCAAAATGAATGCTTTAATTCTTCCAGGAAACAAAAGATGAACTTTAAAGTGTTTCTTTTCAGTTCTTAAATTAATGGTAAACATTCATTTCTTCTTGTAATCACTGCAGATGGGTAGTCATTATCAACTCTTATGATGTTGTCATTAAACTTAATTGGAGAGTTAGCCCATGCTGTTTTCAATACCAGTTCCTTGTCTATGGAAGAGGGAAAGCATACAATTATAGATCTTGGATTAGAGTTTACCTTTTTAGAGAATGAAGAAGTTGCTAGTGACCTATGGGTTCTTTCTATGCCATAAGAAAGAGACTCCTGTAGATTTAAGATATTAAGTAACCAAGATGTGAGGAAATGTATCATGTTATCCCACTTTTTTTCTGGCAAGTCATAGATATAAAGATTGTTTCTTCTTTATCTATTTTCTAGATCATCGATTTTACTGAGTAAAGAAGTATTTTGTTTTAAGAGAAATTCCACTTGAAGTTCTTGTTTAATTACTCTACCCTCTATGGCATTTAAAGTGTCTTCCATACTGCCAATCTGAGTTTTATGTTGAGTTATCATTTCCTTCAAGAGTTTCATTTGCTTTGTGCTCCCCACTTTAAAAGAATCCAGTTTAATGTCCATTTTGTCGATTTTTGTACACAAATCATTCATCATGAAAAGCAAAGCTTTTAATTCCATCTTCATTGACTGGTCCTGCAAATTGCTTTTGGAGTAACTCATCTTGAGAAAATGTTATGGCCCTTTCTGAGTAGATTTTGACGGAAAATTCAGCAATTAAAGAACAAGTATTTCAGTATAGTATTTAAGGAACTTTAGGAAATATAAATCCAATGGTTTCATAAATCAATTGGTCCTGTTTTTTTTTTTATTTCTGTCAGAAATACAAATTGGATAGCAGAACTAAGGCACCATACTGTTAAACAGCCAACATATTGGCCGCATCCTTCCATAATACTATTCTTAAAGGCATCAATAGCTAGCATTACTTTCTATGCCCCTCTGATTTTTTTTTGACTTACGGCAGTCAAAAGATTTTGTATAGTGGTGTGGCTAAAAAGGTTAACTGAGATCAGCAAGAGGAGAAAGTCTTGTGACTGAAAACATTATTCACTAATTGTCAGAGAAAAAATTTATAGCTTCACATTTTTCAAAAATAGTAATTTTGCCATCAGAATTTAACTGCTTTGCTAAGAGAGATCAGACTTCAACATGAGACACTCAAGTAATGGTACTCAAGAATCTTGTGTTTAACAAGACATTCAGTCACTAATATCTAGTATGCAGGATGTATTACTTAAAGGGGACAAACTGGATACCAAAAAAGAAAGTTTCAAAGAATAGTCCGAAAAGAAGATCGAGCATTTCGAAATTCTTATGAAACAACAAAGTGCACAAATCGGCAGTATGGTTTGCATGATCACAAAGGGGAATGACTAGAAGTGATTCTAGGACTGAATGTCTTATAAAACAAAATAACTGGCTCATAAATAAAGTTGATGATTTGTAAAATAGACTGAGATTAAATAACATTAGAATCTATGGTATACCTGAACAGTGTGAGGAGACAATATAATAAACTTCTTAATAACCTGGCTACATAGAACATTAATCTACTGAAATTTTATCTTTTGGACTTGCAGGGTGCATAGATCACTGAGAACACCTTCAAAGAAGGAAACCTCACCACCACATTTAATTATAGTTAGGTTTATGCCCAGCTTAGAGAAATATTAGATATTAAAAACATCATGGTCCAACCTACCTATTAAAATAAGTAATCATGTAGTCATATTTGACACCAATAATTCTAATAAAGTAATGAGTAAAAAATATTTTTTATCACTAACTAAGCAACTTAAAAAGAACAATAATAGAGCTACTCTGTTGTTTTCTGCAAAGATGAAATTATTTCTTTCTGAAGGAACTAAAATACCTGACACACTGGAGGAGCTATCCACTTTTGCTAACAAAAATTAAATCCTTAATAAAAGTGAAAAAATGGATTGGAACAGTATATCCCTTAAGAGACAAAGACAGCTGAATTCCTGGAAAACTGCTTCTAAAATTAAAATGCTTAAAAACTAATGAGTTTAACTTTCTGGTTGCAGGACTTTTATTTTCTAAAACAATAGATTCACCCTTTGAGTAAAAGTATTTTATTGGACTTTAAGCATTAAAATGTATGTAAGTATGGATTTATATTTAAGCTAAAACATTTTTCATGATAAGGAATAACATTTGTTAGCTTTACTGCTTTACTATATTTACAGTGAAATATGTTATTTTATTTCATTTAACCAAACTTATAAATGCATTTCTAAATGTTAAACAAAAACCTCCTGTGAGGGAATGTCATGAAGTTATGACCAATAGATAACTTTGAGACTACATAAATAAAGAAGTTTTATTTTATGTATTTAATTTTGCTTAGTATGAGCATTGCTGGGTTAAATGAATGTCAGGTCTAAGTAATATATTAATAAAAAAATGTTAAAGTGCTGATGATTTTGTTTTCTTTGTTACTGTGTGACATATTCCTTTCACAAGTCATTTATAAAGCAATTAACACTTAAAAAAGCTTTAGCATAAAATAATTTTGTAGTTGTGTGAAAATGCTTGATTCCTGTTTGCCTTGCTTCCTACCTGATCCTTGAGCTTTTGAAGAAAATCTAGGTCAAATTTTATCATAGATGTCCATGAAAACAGGAAGGAACTTTCTTTCTCAAGTATATATGTGAACAATCTAGGGAAAATAACACCTTTTTTAATATATTTATTTAGTAGTGAAGAATTGGTAAAACAAAACTATAGTAATATTTACATTGGACTGTTGATGACATATAATATGCTTACATTTTGCTGAATGTCAATAGCTTATGCTGTCGTGTTATTAACTCTAACTGTGCATATTAATGGAAAGAAATACATTTAGATGTTTATTACTGATTAGAACAGTTTAAAAAGTAAGAATGATAAACTTACAGAGGAAATTAGCAGCTGATGTGTGCTGTTAGCTGATATTTTCCTATACTGTAATCAAATTCTAATGTCAGGATATGAAGCTTAGATTAGAACAGCAGTTAACAATGGCTAAAAACACACATTCAAATTAAATAAGCAGGAATTATTTTATATATAGTCAAGACTGCATGTAATACTAAAATTAACAAGAAGAGTAAACATCTTATGAATAATATGCAAATACACAAGGAAGATATTCCAGGGTGACACTATGTTACTGCTGCTCTTTTGCCTTGCCATTAACACATTAAGCTGTCTACTTTACATATCAGATCAAGGCTATAATTTGGCTCCCAGAAAGCAACAAAGTGTAAAGACATTTCATCTTTTCTTTGTAGATGATTTAAAACTGTATAGTTCATCAGATGAGGAACTGAAAGCACAACTGCAAGTAGTAAAATCTTTTTTCAGATGATATAAGAGTATCATTTGGTCTTAATAAAAGTGCAAAAGCAACCTTTAAAGCAGGAATGAAGAAAACATCAGTCTGGGACAAGAATGTGATATAAAAGAACTCAAGCAAGAGGGACTGTGTACATTTTTCAGAATTCATGAAGGATCAACATGAACAAATGTGAATAAAACTCATTAAGCAATATTTTATAAGACTTAAATTAATCCTGAAAACAGACTTGATATCTAGGAACAAAATTCAAGTTATAAGCCAATTTGTTCTTCCAGTTCTAACTTACAGTTTTGGTTTGATTGCCTGACCCCAAAAGGTATTTTATAGATTAGACAGTGAAACAAGAAGGATGCTTCATGCTGATCAAATGATTTATAAAAATCAGTGCATACCAAGATTATATATTCCTCATTCTGAAGGAGGTATGGGCCTCCTCGAAATTGATTATATGTATAGATCTGCAATTGTGGGAATGCATGCATATTTGCTGATCTCACAAGACCCAGACATAGTTTTGAAACATGAGGAGAATAAATCTAAGATGACTTCCCTGTGCAGTCTAACAGAAGCATATTGGTGTCAAGCGGGAATGGAAATCAAATCAGAAGTAGAGAAAAATCAGGCATCAACTGAATGTGCCAAAAAAACAAAAGAAAGAATATAAAGTGAACGATCAGATGAGAAGGCAAGAAATGTGAAAAATGCAAAAATATAGTTGCAACTATAGAAAACTCCTGGCACAACCCCATGTTGATGAGGATCGAATGCAGGAATGGTTAAGGAGTGGCAAATTCAAACTAATAGATGAAACGTTAACATTGGTGGCCCAAGATAGTGGACTACATGCATGCTGGTTTACAAAGTCCATTGAACATGTAGGAGAAACAGACAAATGTAGGTTTTGTAAAACAGAATTGGAAACAGTCACACACTTTGCGCTGGTTCTGACGTACTTGTGGCAGAAGGACTGTATACCAAAAGGCATAATAATGTGGCAAGACTGTTGCAATTAGGATTTTGCAAACATTATAATACTGAAGTAGTTGAAAAACACTGGAAAGATGAGGGACAAAGCATCATAGAAAATGATGAAGTCTACAACACATGAGATCACCCATTACAATGGTTCAAAAGATAGATGTGAGGAAAAACAGATATAGTGGTTCATGAAAAGAAGACACAAGTAGCATTAATCATTGAAATTGCAACACCCAGTGACTACAGTGTCTTGCATACAGAGAGCCACAAAGTCATAAAAATATAAAGAATTGCAGGCAGAAATGAGAACAATGTAGAAGAAAGATACCCAGACAGTTCCAATGGTAGCAGGAGAAATGGGTGTCATAAAGAAGAATCTACTATCATATTTAAATATGTTACTGATATATGTAACTCCATAGGAATTGCAGGAGGAGTCATTGCTGGGCACATTGCAGGTGTTGCGAAGAGCACTTCTGGTTGACATCAAAGACTGAAACAATACTAGTTTCATGAACTTTAATCATACTTTGACTTAGGAATGAGGTCCATTCCCATCATAGTATTAGAAACCCAAAAGATTTGGAGAAATCAAAAAAGTGAAATATCTACTATGTAAAATGAATATAAGAGATTTATCAGTAAGTTAAATATATACACATACTTTAATCTCTAATAGAGAGCTGATGATTAAATAGCTTTTTGATGGGAGAGTTTAGAAATATAAGTTATATAGAATAAGGTAGAATATTAGTTGGCAAATGAGACAGAAAACAAATATATATTTAAATAAACTGCTTATAAGAAAGATGTGTATTCCTATATATGGCAGAAATATGAATGTACAAGATCTCATATAATTTACATAAAAGATCACATACAAATATTTGAAAAATATCCTGAAAGCTGAAATTTGAAGCTTGGGCATGTGAACTTTGGAGATTTATGCATATTATATGTTATTAGATTCACTAAGACTACCTGAAATAACTCATTTCATAAGTCAGTTCTTAAATTTGAGTGTTATATTTCTGAATCAGTATATCCATTTTGATATTAAGCAAACTTTTCAATATTTTCCAACCTGGGAATAGAGAATGATATCTGAATTATGCACGTTGCAACTTTTGAATACAATACAGAGTGTAATTTTGTTTACCTTCACTTTGACCTCAGTAATATATATATATATATATATATATATATATATATATATATATATATATATATATATATATATATATGACTTCATTTAATAAACTAAAGGATTTTCAAACATATTGATATTTATCATATTAACAGTGTTATAATTTTAAGATATAGACACTTGGACTTTTAAAATTAATTCAGAGGTTCTGTTACATCTATAATATATATATATATATATATATATATATATATATATATATATATATATATATATATCTTTTAGCATGATAAATATATATGTGTGCATTAATTTTCCTTTTGTATAATAGTTTACTATAATAAGATTACCTATCACCTGGAAGGTTGTATATATCTTTATTGAGAACTTTTCAACTTTGATTGATAATGGTCAGGTTAGAAAAGCCATATTATGGGACTCTTAAAATGCATATTAAAGATGTTTTTTTACTTTTGAGGATGGGGTAGTACTTATTAAAATGATTATATTACACAAGATTTTATATATATATATATATATATATATATATATATATATATATATATATACATATTGTATTCAATAGCTTTAATACCTGATAAAAAAGTGTTAAAGAAAATGGAAAAATGTTAACTCCATTCTTATTATATCATAAGAAGATGAGAATTGCTTATAGAAATCATATAAGATTATGGGAGTACGGTGGTAGTAGCTTCCCAGATGTAGAATCGTATTCTACTGCTGCAAATTTTAACTCTACTATACTCTGGATAACCATTCAGGAACATATACTAAAGTCCTCTTAAGTTTATCAAATATGATAAATTAGAAATATGTAAAATCCTTTCAGTTGGCTAATAAAATTTACCTTAGAAGGAAATTCATTTCAGTCTTTAGACTGCGTATATGAGATCATTTCTAAAAAACAGTTAACAAATATGTTTTTAAAACTCCATTGATGTCAAAATAGAAATGTGTGTGCTTTTCCATTGCACACACCGCTAGGTTTAAGGAACCTCAGAACAATGTTAAAATGAATTTATTAAAAAGGAATGGATTAGTATTATGGTCTGATTGCTTTGAAAAAGGAAACGCTAAGTCCCCAGAATATTTGATTAAAGATTAAAAGTTGGATGAATCTGTTAACCACTTAATATCATCCATCAGTAAGAAATTAAATGAATTTGTATATTACACGAGTGAAGAGGAAAAGAGCACTATTCCTCAATTATCTGAACATATCAATGCTACCATCAAAGGGAAAGTGACCTACAAAGGAAGCTTGTACAAGTTATGTAAGTTAATTATAAATAACTTTGATGAAAAGTTCCAGAACTTTTTAGATAATAGTGGATTGAGTGACACAATAGATGCTAAGAATAAAACAAATGTTTCTTAAATCAGTTAGTCAAACTTCTTCAAGTTTATACTGGAAAGTTTGTATGTGGAAATATATGCATAGAATGTTTGTTACTCTCTATAAAATCTCTAAGTTTAGTAAAATGACATCTTCAGTTTGTTGGAGATTTAGTAAAGATGTAAAAGCTGATTGGACACACATGTTTATGGATTGTGAAAAATTAAATGTATATTGAGAAGAGATTAATATGTTTTAAGGGCTTATGGTCTGATAATTGTCATTTAACTAGATCAATAATACTAATGAATGTTCCACTTCTTGTATCTGTAAAAGCCAAACAAAAATATTTTGGAGTCTTTAGGCAGTTACTAGAAAAGTTATTACAAAAAAATTTAAATCAAACTCAGTTCATATGTTGAATGATTTTTTAAATTTAATAACAATACTATGTAAAACTGAAAAAAGTAACCAGAATAAGATCTTAAGCCTTTTAATGGTTGGCATATCCTTGAAACGTTGCTATTAAAACACTTACTATGATGATTCAATGTTTTCCTAAAATTATAACAGTATGTGATATTGAATTTCTTCCTCTCTGTGTATATATATTGTAAATATGTTAAATTAATAAAAAAATTCTTAAAAAAGATTTTTTTAAAAACTGAAACTGGAAATGAAATCACAAAGGCTGATAACTAAAAGATCGCAAATTTAAGAAAATGTTCATGCTTCAAGAGGAGCACCTTTTCCTGAATAAGGGGAAAATATGTGACAAAAAGTGAAAGGAATTGCTTAGCAAAAGAGAAGAATACGCGACAAGGACTACATTATGTAAGATGGTCCTTTGGATACTAAAACTGCTTTATGAAAATAAACTGGTAAGACCTGAGCTTTTAATGCATGCTAAACCATCAAAAGGATTACAGTATCTACCTATCTATCTAGATAAATATTAGTGTGGAATATATGCCAGATGAATTGAATTATCAATAGATTGTGTTGTTTCAGTTACACTATAAATTCCTTTACCTTCTTACTTATAATCTTATTGTTGTCATGTCACCCTCCTGTCTCCATTATCTATAACAGCTAAGTAACAGTTTATTTATGTATTGCTGTATGATACTGAATAAATTCTGGATTTCATCTTGGTATGCAATATCAAGGAGTCATGATTTCATTCACTGACAGCATATTGTGAATGAAAAGGAAGAATGTTGGTGTGGTAAAAGAAAAAAAAATCATACCATGTCCAGACTGCACAGTGTGGCAGAAGAAAAAAGAAAATGAAAAATCCACACAACAGCAGCACATAAATATAAATGAGCTTGTAGAAACACAGTCGAGATTACACAGGTGAGGATATTCCAGAGAACGGGAACTGGCAACAGAAAGGCAGATGACTACTTTAAGGACTAATGAACTTTTAAAACTGCTTTGGAAAAAATGTAAACTAAACACAGCATGAATAAATGCTGAATATTTGACACTGTGGGAGAATAGGTTGTAGTACATGGAACACCATAATTACACTAAAAAACAGCTAAATTGCATCTTGGTTTAGTGTTGCTATATAGCACAAGACCTAACCTTAACAATGCTTAATGCACTGTTAAGGCCAGGTCTGCATTAAACGCAGACAGCACTCAGTACTTTGGTTACAGCTTCTTGCCTTAGACAGGGAATACATAAGGATGTCAGCCATTTCCCCATTACTTTACCAGCTTTCAAAATCAGCACAACACATCACATTTTTTATTTTACTTTTCACTCCATGCACTACAAAGAATAGCTATTGAGGGTGAACTTCTTTACATCCATGTCTTAAGCACATAATAAGTAAGTTATGATTGGTAAACCAATCATACTCCTCTCTGTTATGTAATATAAAAGATATATAACTGCATAACAAAAATTCTGCACCAAAATTATTTCCTTTACTGAAAATATACCAATTACGAAAATATGCAGTGAAGTGAAAGTACTTAGAAACATCAGAATCAAATTGACAGCTGAACTGTCTTTACCAGCATGTTAACAGTTGCATCTTAATTTATTTGCATACAGTTAGGAATGGTATGTTAATGACGTATGTATACTGTAGCAACTAGTTGACAGATAAGTACTAGGCCAGCAGTCCCTTCTGAGCTATTTTAAGTTGAGACAATTTCCTTTTCAAAGGTGAAAATCAAACCAAGTATGTTTTGCCTGTGAGGTAAAAATCTTAGCTGTTATGTCACCCTCATAAAACTTCCATGCAATACTTCCATAAAGAAAAATGAAGTAAAACATGGACATTTCATTGATAAGATAGAATGTATGAACTGTGTAATTTGTGAGGAAATGTACACGTGACATCTTTCACAAGGTCAACTGAGCAAGCTAGAAAATAGAACAGCCCTGCTTTTACAGAAAATCTGAGTAAAATATGATTTGAAATTATGAGACCAAACTTCTAAGAAAGTGATGATAGAGGTTAAGGTATTTTGGAAAAAAACAATGAAAGAATAAAACTAAGACAGTTTAAACAGCACAGTGTCACCTACTGACTTTAGAGATATATGACTACAAATGACTGTCTTTGTGAAGAAATAGGCATTTCAAGTTGACTGAATAGCAAAAGTCATTCTTTTGTTTAAAATAAATTAACATGTCCAGATTCATGGGTGTGATCTTTGGTAGGAAGTTGGGGTATCTTTTTGCAGAACTGTGTGGTGAGGTTCCAACAACTCTACATGCTGCTTCATAGGCTGGCATACGTTAGAGTGGTTGGACAGATACATAGAGGTTACACAAATTAGAGCATGCTGTGCTATACATGGCATCATTGCATGCTCAACACTTTTGTGATAGGGGAGTTCTTCTGCCTGCAAATTTACTTCTCTGTTATTTACTAAATTATTTTATTTTTTAGATGCAGTATGTTATACTCTATTCTGGCTGTTGTCTTCGCAAAGGCTATTACTTCACAACTGGTATTGTTGGTAGTCAAAGTGCCCTTCTCTGCCAAGGGTGTCACAACAGGATCTTAGAGCTCCCATTTCTAAGAATGACTGGACCTCTAAGGAAAAGGATAAGAGACAGAGGTCAGTGATGGGTATAAATGCCATAAAGGCAAGAGACACTAATGTCTTTGATCTTCGTCTTGAGGAAGCAGATAAAGCTACACTTTTTATTAACTTAGATATGTTCTATAGCTCACACACTAACTATTGTCCATTTGCCAAACAAATATTAAACACTGAGGATCAAAATGATTATGTATGCTTAACACCCACAAACATTATTTCTTATATTTTCATAATTAAAAGTAATATTTAATGCTTAATATGACATCTTTACTGAAAAATAACTATTTCACAGTTACACAAAGAAGTACATTAACAACGATCATACTGCTCCTTGTTTTTAACTGACTAGCATAACGGTAAGTGTTAAGGGATCGGCCAAACATATGACAAGCAGTGGATTAACTCTTCTTATTTCAAAAATAGTTGTGAACAATAATAACATCATTTGCTTCTCCACAAAAGACTTACCTTGGGATTCATTAATGCCTGTATTAAGTTTACACCAACTGTGCACTGTTTTGAGTGAACAGACAACACAAGCATAACTCACACCATCCTTCTCCTAATTTTAGTTTTCTTACTGATTTTATTGCAGCCTTAAATATTGAGGAGGATTCACAAAGGTTACCATAAAGTGCAGACTACATGCACACTAGTGTATTCTTTCGGAGTGACTAGAAAGCACAACAAATGTGGTAGGGATGTTCGCAAATGCAGATCACTTATACTTAGTGTAGGTATTAATGACTCTGGCTCATTTTTAGGTGGGTATCAAACTATTTGCAGTGAAAAATGTACTCATGGACTTCCTCCCATAACTGCTCTCATCTCCAAATAAATGCAAAATGTTTGATTCTTCTTGATTGTGGCAACAAAAACATTTAGTTCAAAATCATGTCAATTCATTAATATGCAAATCCTCAAATGTGAGCAGAGGGAAAGCAAAAAGAAGTTGCTTTAGATGATGATTTTTTTTTATTATTGAGAGCAAGCTACCCTGCACAACTAGTTTAATATATCATAGTACATATCATTTTAAATGATGACTGGACACTTGATTTCCTAAAGCAGGATATTAATCTGCCAAGAGGTCCAGAAAAAAACAAAACAAAAAACAAATGTGGCAGTTCATGGCTCAAAATCCCAGCACACTGGCTCCATTTTAACTGTCATTTCCTTTCCACTCACTAAACTCAGTTTTACAAAAACAAAAAAGGAGTAAGAAAATGCAAACAGAAGACAGTAAAAGATTGTACGTTTATTATTTGTATATTTTCAGTAAGGGTAACTTTTGTTTAAACCAGAGGTTAGCAAGCAGTCCTGAAAGTGAGTACAGCATCAGCAGTTAGCAATACCATCTGCCATGACACAGAAAATCACTGAGAAGTCTATCTGCTCATCCATCATGGAAGTGTGTGTGTGTGTGTGTGTGTGTGTGTGTGTGTGTGTGTGTGTGTGTGTGTGTGTGTGTGTGTGTGTGTGTATGAGAGTGTGAATGGGTGTTTGTGTATGGGTGCATCTGAGTGTGTCTTGGCATCTGCTGAAGGAGATGTAGTAGTCTGCAGTGTATGCATCTGACAGCAATGAACAAAATACATTCTTGTACCTATTATTTATGTATTACTTTAATCATTTGATCCCAATCAAACATCTGAGGTTTACAAAGTTCAGTAAGGTAGCTACATTTGTGTGTGTGTGTGTGTGTGTGTGTGTGTGTGTGTGTGTGTGTGTGTGTGTGTGTGTGTGTGTGTGTGTGTGTGTGTGTGTGTGTGAGAGCGTGTCTGTCTGAATTAATGTGCATGTGTGAGAAACCATTTGTCTCTGCTTCTAAATCTGTTTGAGTAGTCTTGCTGCTGGCACAATTCATGTCCTATATATTCATCCATCCAGAACCCCTTTCCTATTTTTGCACAAGGGGTCAAGGGTTTAGTAGTGACAGTCATCTGGAGCCAAGGTTTACACTACTGGGTGGCTAGTCTTGCCAGCGTTATTCTTCCATACCACACAGTTGCATACATATTCACACCTATGGCTAGTTTAGAGTGCCCAGTTTACCTATTACATGTCTTTGGAATATGGGAAGAAACAGGAGCACCTGGAGAAAATCCACTTATACACAGGGAGGACTTGCAGACTCTGCACAGATGGCATCCCAGCTTGGAATCAAACTGGAGTACCTGTTGCTGTGAGGTATACCACTGTGCTGCCCCCCATTTCCTGTATGTACACACGCA
Organism: Protopterus annectens; assembly: GCF_019279795.1. Taxonomy (NCBI): domain Eukaryota; kingdom Metazoa; phylum Chordata; order Ceratodontiformes; family Protopteridae; genus Protopterus; species Protopterus annectens. Next base: position 1,320,846,173 of record NC_056745.1, on the reverse strand, counting down.
TACACACACACACACACACACATACACACACACACACACACACACACACACACACACACACACACACACACACACACACACACACACACACACACACACACACACACACACACACACACACATATATATATATATATATATATATATATATATATATATATATATATATATGGGTTTATATTAGAACATCGAAGTATTACTACATCAAATGTTCTAATATCGAACCATTTCACTCGAAACACCACAACATCGAACACTCAGAACAGCAAATTTTTTTCCCAGGGAAAAAATTCACTGTTCCAACAAACATGCACCCAATACAAGCACACCAAAATACATAATCCACACACATATGCACTTCACAAAAACCTACACTTAACTATACATACACACACTACTAGCTATCCACTTACCTTAACCCAACTCTAACCCTAAGATCCGTAACTACCGCACACTCACCTTACCCGCTCCCTAACCCGAAAGTCCCAATGGCACACTCACCTTACCCGCTCCCTAACCATAAAGTCCCTATCGCACACTCACCTTCTTTCGCACAATTACCTTAACCCGGTCCATAACCTTCACTCCACAGTCGAGGAAATAGCGAAGCTGCAGAAACGGCTCACCGAATACTTTCCCTAGGAAAGTATTCGATGTTCTGCAGCTTCACTATATTCAGCGTTCGATGCAAAGGGTTCAATATTAGTACATTCAAAGTAGTAATACTTCGATGTACTAATATAAACCCTATATATATATATATATATATATATATATATATATATATATATATATATATATATTTATCTCTCTCTCTCTCTCTCTCTCTCTCTAAATATATATATATATATATATATATATATATATATATGTATAGATATATTTACATATATAGGTTCATGGGTTCATAGGTTGACACTAGGCTATTGGTACTAGGGCCTATACAAGCCTTGCCATAACAATTCCCTGGCTATTTCTTACTGAATATTTAGTTCCCTGTTCCCCTGTCTAGCAGGGCAGCTGACATGATCCCCAGGGTGAATTTCCTCTCTCCCAGCCAATCGTCAAGGTTCCTTTTGAAGAGGGCCAAAGGGCGCTCAGCTTGACATGTATTGGCAGTCTATTCCAGAGTATGGGGAGTTTCTGGGTCAGGAACCGATCCCTCCAGCATGTTTTGTTCATTGTGATGACCAGGTTTAGATCCCTGGAGCATGTGGCTCTGAGGGATTGGGATTTCTTTAAGTGTAGCATGTCCAACATCACTGGGTTTGACATGGCCTTGTATGTTAAGCAGAGATCACCTCTGAGTAGGCGATATGTGACAGTATAGCTGGAGTTTTTTTAGATGGTCATCATAGGGCATCTGCTTTAGGCCTGTGATTCTTTTAGTGATGTATTAGTTGTTGCAGATGTCTTATGAGGTACATACCAAATGGGGCATTGTACTCTATAATGGGTCTAATGAGGGATGAGTACAGTGGGACAATGACCTCTTTTTTTCTGGATGAAAAGCCCTTAGCGATGAGGTGTGCCACATAGAAGGATTTCCTGACTGCTGTGGCTATGTGGTTATAAAAGGAGAGATCACTGGCCAACTTTGTCCCTAAGTCCCTTATCACACTTTTGGTGTTTAGTATACTGCCAGTTATGTGGTAATTCATGGGTATATGATTTTTCCCAAAGGCGATAACTTTACATTTCTTGGCACTGAGCTTGAGACCATGGCTCTGGCATCAAGCACCTGTTTCTGTAAGGCCCTTTTGTAGAATATCCACATCATTTGAGGACTCAATACTGGCTCCCAGTTTGCAGTCATCTGCTAACTTTGTTAGCCAGAGTCCCTTAGTGCTGGCCTGTACTTCAGAGAAGTAGATGCCAAACATGAGTGTTCCCAGGACTGAAACCTGAGGTACTCTGCTTGTCACTCGTCTGGAGCTGGATTTTGATTCAGCTACTTTTACAGTGTGGGTTCTGTCAGTAAGCCAGTTGGCAACCCATCGAGTGATGTAGGGATTAATGCCCAGCTTAGTATGTTTATCTATGATTCCAGTGTGGGGGATGGTGTCAAAGGCCTTGGCAAGGTCTTTCACCCTCGTTCACAGCTCTGAAGACTAATTTAAAGAAGTCAGTCAGGTTGAGGAGACAAGATCAGCCCTTTACAAAACCAAATTGTGTGGAGTCCAGTGTTTGAATGTTGCCAATGTCTTTGTTTATAAGTTTCATGATAATGCGTTCCATGGCTTTGCAGATCAGGCTCGTCAGACTGATGGGTCGGTAGTTCCTGGGATCCAAAGTGGATCCCCCCTTGTGGAGTGGGATAATTGTAGCTGTGCTCCACTCATTGGGCATGAAGCCTGAGGTGAAGCTATGATTAATCATGACACTTAGGTGAGGTGCCAGTTCACTTTGTAGTTCATGTAGTACACAGCCCGTGATGTTATCTTGTCCCATAGATGCTGTATTCTTAGCATTGAAGAGTGCATTTTTTACCTGTGTGGCCATGATTACCAGAATATGGGCAATCTTTTGGTATTGACATGGGCCCTTTAGGGGTGGAGAGGAGGGTGAAGTTGGCACTGAATCGATCTGCCAGGATATTGTCAATATCCTTGGGATCAGTATATTTAATGCCATTCTGTTGTAGCTCAGAGCAGATCTGAGCATTGCCATTTAGATTCTTGACATATGTATAGAATGTCTTGTGGTTGTCCTTGAAATCTTTGGCAATTTCATTTTCATAACTAGCTTTGGAGGATTTTATGAGGGATCTCAGCTTCTTACTGAGGCTGATAAGGGAGTTTTTTGCATCCTGGGATTTTCCTCTTTTCTACAACAATTTTTTCCTTCTGTTGTATAGTTTGTTTATGCCAGGGGACCACCAGATTTGCTTTCTTTTTTTGGAGGAGAGCATCTTGGTTCTATTGGGGATGGCACAATTCATGCACGAGTGGATGTGCTCGTATAGTATCTTAATGTAGGATTCAGCAGTCAAACTTTCTGTTCCTGTCTGCATGGGTGTCATGAAGTTTGTCATTTCTGACTTGAGTAGCATGAAGTTGGCTTTGGAGAAGTTTTTTATGAAGGTTTCTCTACTGGGGGGGGTGGGGGTGGGATGTGGACATCAAGGGGGATTAGCTTATGGTCAGACTTGACCAACAATGGGGTGACCACTGGTGTGGAGCATCAATCTCCCATGTTGGTAATGACCAGGTCTATTTGAGTCCCTGGTGGGACTATGGATTAGTTGGTCCAGGGCATTGGAATTTATGAATTCCAAGAACTGTTGGGCAAAGGTATTGGTATCCAAGTAGTTTTCCCAATTAATGGCAGGGTAGTTGAAATCACCCGGTATTAGGGTGTTTGGATGTGTCTTAATATTTTCTAGTATGTTTAGAAAGGTGTCATGAGAATCTTGGGGCATGGTGGGGGATCTGTAGCAAACTACAATGTGGATTGCAGTCTTACCTAGTGTTAGTTGCATCTGTAGAATTTCAGAAGCATTGTGTTGGGCAACTAGCCTGGAGGTGTGAATATCTTTGGTGAATATAGACACTCCTCTGCCTTTAGTGCTTCGGTCCTGGTTTGGTTGCCGAAAAGTGTGGTAAGAATTGTAGTCTGGTATTGCAGTAGTGCTCTCTGGAGCCTTGAACCAAGTCTCAGCTACTGCGCAGATATCAATGTTCTCTATTTTTAGGAGTGCCTTGAGAGAGTTCATTTTGAGGTTTAGACTTCTAGCATTGAGTAGCATTACCTTCAGATTTTGCATGCTTATATCTGTTACAGTGGTGGTTTCGTTCTTTGAGCCTTGCCTAAAAAAGGCACTATAGGGTTGGCAAGAGCTTTAGCCAGTAACCTGAATCCCAGGGGCGACAGGTGCAGACCATCTCTGGCAAAGCATTGTGGTTTGTCGATCATGTTGTCCCAGGCAGACAGATACTGGATCTCCTCTGAATGACACCAGAAACTTAGCCAATTGTTGAAGTCAATCATTTTGTCCTTATACGGTGGTATCATTCTGGGTGAAGGCAGGATGCTGCTCAGGGCTAGGGTCATACCTGCCTGGTCCACATGATCTGAGAGCTCTTCCATTTCTCTTATCATATAGTCCAGGCAGGTACGTCACAAGTCATTCACTCCAACATGGACAATGAGAGAGTCGTATTTATACTTGTTGTGGAGTGACTTGAGTGCATGCGTTATGTGACAGATCCAGGCACCCGACAGGCAACTGACATTAATTTTCTCCTTGTTCAGCCTTGTGAGTGGGACATCAGTGTGCCTGACTATAGAGTCACTATGAATAAAGTGCTAGGTACGTTGTCTTGCCTTAGGGGTTGTTGTTTGGTGGCACACTGGTGTTTTGAGCTATGTGTCACTTTGATTGTGATTGGTGTTTGTTATACAGTATATATTGTAAATAAAAATACATTAGTTGTTTTCTAAAGGTAGTCAGTGTGCTGCTATAATTAAGACTGTGATGTTCATTTTAAGGAAGCTAGTGTTTTCCCGACTTGGTGTAAATAATGAAACACTTCCTGCAGTAAGATGTTATTTAATTTAACTATCATAAAATACTCACTGATGTCTTTACTTGTAACTATAATAGTTTGCACTTTATTTTCTTGTAGCTCTATTGTATGTTTTTTGTACATACATTTTGGATAATCATGTACCTTTTCTGTTTGTTGCCTGTGGGCCTGGATTATGTTTGAAAACAGTCTTTGAATCAGTTAATTTACCTGGTTAATATCTGTCTGTGTATCTCTGTGCCTAGGGAGTGTGTGTGTGTTCGCATGCATGTGTGTGTGTGTGTGTGTGTGTGTGTGTGTGTGTGTGTGTGTGTGTGTGTGTGTGTGTGTGTGTGTGAATATGTATGTGTGTATCTTTCTTTATATGTATCTATCTATTTATATCTATTCGGCATCTTAATAGATAGACCATCAGTGTGGGTATTACAGGGAAATAATTGACTCTCCAGTCTTACTATATGCCACAGACATTATTATATTCTGGTCCAAGTACACAACCCACTCAATTCAACATGAGCTGCAAAAATATTTCCTCTCCCTAACTAACTCAATAAAAAAAAAACTATTATTCAATTCTTCAAAAATTAAAATTACACTCTTTGCAACCTCCATTAAAAGGCAAAAGAACCCCAACTCACAACTTATTCTTGACCACCTTAACAATGCCATTGAGCAGGTTAACACCTTTTGATGCCTAAGAGGCTGCCTTAATCCCTCACTTAAATTCCACCATCATCTCAAAAACATCTGGAAAAAGATAGAATCCCTACTTTTCTAGGCCAACAAATTGTTATTCATCTCCTACCCAAAAGAAATGCTACTGGCTAAGGGATTCTTTTAGCCCAACTTGAGTACTTCCTACCTCTTATAACATCTGCCTACAAAGAAACTCTACTGCCATCCAAACAATTTCCAGCTCCTCCTGAATCTACTTTTCCCATTCCTCAAAGTATGAGCACCACTGTCTTGCACTAGTCAAAGTCAACTGTCTGCCTTTTCATCTCAAACTTTATCGGTTCCTAAAAAAAATCCTTCCTTCTCTTTCCTCTAGCTTACTTTGAAATCCTCTGTCATACAACCTTAGATCTCACAACCACTCTGAGCCTCTCTTGCAAGCACTTAAAAAGAGAATTTAGAGCCATAACTACTCTGTGTCTACTCTTGGATCCAAACTTTGGAGGGATCTTCCCTTAAACCTTAAAGACCTTTCTAACTATTCCTTCTTTCAGGTATAACTTAAAGAACATCTCACAGCTGCTTGTAAATACTCTGCTTCAGGTCACATGACCTAGTCTCCCTAATCTCCTAGACACACTGCCTGTCACTTTCACTATAGCATCTCTTCTCTAACTCCTAACATGTCACTACTGTAATTAATGTAAATGTTGTACATATTGGTTTCTGTTGACTATCCTCTTAAATCATTTTTCAATTGTATATTAGCTATTCCTTTCTTTTTTGCATGCATTTTATTGTATCAATTATTTCTATCCTATCTAAAACTAGTTTCTCTGCCTCACATTCAAGTTCTCATAGTTTCTGAATACCAGAATAGCCTCAGCTTCTGGGTTCCTTTTGATTCTAAAGTCGATTAAGTGGGCAATCTTGGAATAAATGAATGAATGAATGAATGAAGTATATGCTACCACTTTAGAAAATAATGCATTTATGACTTTCTAAAGGAACTATATATGTAATGGACTGGAGGGGCAGTCACTGCAAGTAGTGTTTGTCCTTTCTTAACCGTAGTGCAATTTGAAAGCTAGTATACTATACATAAGTAAGAGGAATGTGGAGGAAAAACTCTCCATGCAACTCTGCAAAACAAATGATTTATGTTCCTTTGCTGACTTTATGAAACTGCATTTTCGGCATTTTATATATTTTGATTGACATCGATAGACTGACTTGTGCTGAAGGGCCCATCATTCTACAGAATGTAAGGATAATATGTTGGTCTAGTAATATTTAACTCATGGCATGTAAGCATTGTCAGCTTTAAAGAACAGGATTAAATAAAAGAAAAAAGCAAATCTGCTTATAATTGTTTTTGTTGGTCATATGTGATTTACCAGTAAGACATTTGAGAAATACATTTCAAACCAGCTTTAATACCCACTTAGTGGAAACTCTGAACTTCTTCTCAGCAGGGATAAAAGCAGGTATTACTGATTTAGATGTACTGCTCTGGAACACACGATTCCAGTTAATTCTGTTTGTTAAATGAAATGTACCGATTTATGGGATTAAGCATCCATGGTTTACAATGATGGCTGATAATCTTTAAGTGTTTAATGCAACATACTGTGCAATAAAATAAAGATGTTAATGCTAAGGGAAACAACAAATAAGTAAATATGAACTCCTCTTACCTACTGAGTTAAGCCTTATTCTAAATAGTGTTAATGGGGAACCAGACAAATTGCAGAAATTTTGAATTTCGAAATGATTCATTCCTTACTTGCATGACAAGTCTAAAAATTCTCAAAAACGTACATGCATTGTAGCAATATGAAAAAAATAGATACAAATACACATCTGTAACATGCATGGAAATTATGTATTTTCCTAAATTTAACACTGAAAGAATAATTATTTTTTCAAACCTCATTCCTTATTACAAGATCATATGCTCACAAAATATAAATATAAAGTTGATTTTAATAACGGCTCTGCTCCCAAGGGCAGCAGAGGCTCAAACATGTATATATTCATATTTACATTATCAGAATCCTGAAGCTATATTAAAAATTAGATTACTAAACAGTTGCACTGTGTTTTTTGTGTACTCACAACAAAGTGAAGAGGTATCTTTAGAAAAACAAATGCTTTCTATGACTGTTAATTAACTGTGAGAGCATTCAGTCACATCATCATTGTCACGAAATAATATCACATATGATTTGCCCATGGTTTGCATCTTTAACAAGTCCACAATAATTCCGTGTAGGTTATTAATAGTAGATATATCAAATTATTTCAAAGCGTTACAAAGGACTGTAATGATTCAGTGTAGGTAGCATACAAAATGTGAAATTAATCTAATGTTACAACCTGTTATACTAATAAAAAAGAAAAAAACATTCTAGTAAGTGTTCTAATAAGGCATTTAAACTACACTGAAAATGTACATTGCCAGTGCATAAAAAATTGCTGTTTTCTGCATTATTGATTGCGAAACCAGTGCAACACTCAAATGAGAGATACACAGGTATGAAATAAGAAGACAGAGACTGCTGAGATGGGAAGCGTGATGACTGCACCACTAAATGTAGCATGTAGCAATACAACATGAGAACAACGAATCAACACAAAGATTTCTTACAGTGTGAGCTTACAACTTACCATAGCTGCATAAAATGCCAGCTCATTATAAACTAAGGCATTAACAACAGTACTATTAAAAATACAATGGAGATAAGAAATATATGTTAGTGTCTTAATAGATGAAATTAAAAGGAAAAAGAGAACAAATCAAGCCATAATATTTATTATTATTTGCATTTTATTAAATAGGTTGGACAGTTGGATCATTTCCATCCCTTTCACACATTTGACCTTGTCAAAACTACAGTAACTGGGCTGTGAACTACCACAAGGCTAGCCTCAGACTGTTGACAGATACAGAGGAGTAGAGATATGCTTTGAAACTTATTTGAGATGTCACTGAGATATACTTGACAGGATTTCTGACTAGCAAATTACAAAAAAAGCATGCCATTCAGATCTTGCATTGTAGTACACATGCCTGTTGGCTATTAGGTGACAAGAAAAGCTGTTAATGTTATGGAAACCTGAAATATACATATCATGTGTGATGCTGCTGACAGAAAGTACAGAAGAGCAGAAATGGAGTAAGATGATATGCCTGTACCAAGTAAAGCAGCTAGAGTGCAATCAATAACAGCTCCGCAGAGAATATTATAGAAAGAATGTACATTAACAGCTTATCTCTTCCCTTCTTTTTTCATTACAGTAATCTACTCAAAAATGTACAGCAGTTTTAATCTGGACTTATAGCAGACACAACGAACATCCTTAGTCCCTTAAGATGGTTTTGTCGTACTTACACTGTAACTTTGATACCTTCCAGATTTTTTTCATATGCTTCCATTACTGCCTTAAAGGTGATGCTAAAAAGATTATCCATCTGTTTGCATTCCAAACCAGGATCTTTCACCTAATTTCTCACTTCTCTGACAATAACAGATAGTGTGCCCTCTCTCCAGTTCCTCTATCACTAGTGCCTTTTCTGGCATCCCTTTTCACTTTTATCACTATCAACTAACAACTTCAGGTTGGGAGGGCGGCCTTATGGTTAAACTGTTTGCCTTACAAACACAAGGTGCAGGGTTTGAGTCTCACAAGGGATAATTGGCTAGGCTTAAAATGGCTCGCAAGGGCAGTTAGCTTAGTACTAACCTATGATTCCTTTACAATTCTGAAACATCCCCATATTCAGTACCTCCTCTAGTTATGGGTCTGATATAAAGCTTTTACCTGTCTGGTAAATTTCTTTTAATCCTCTTCCTCCCAGTACATCCCATAAAATTTCCCAATGAATCAAAACCTTTCTTTAAGTAAATAAAAACTGTCCCATCTCCTACTATGTTTCTTCCCCACCTTCTTACTTTTTGCCCAAAGGCAAACATTACTAATTATTTTCCACTGGCTTGATTCACCATAGAAAAGGCACACTGTCCTACCTCTGTGTCTAACACTGCCATTATTAATTTCACCAGAATCTTAATATGGAGATTGACAAGGGATAACAGATGACAATTTCCTGTATCTATTAAATCTCTCCCACTTTTAAAAGCACTAACATCCTGCCTCTCTTTATACAGGGCACCACTTCTACTGAAGAGTTATTCTCACATGCATGTCCATCAACACCTCTTTTAACCATATAAATTTTTGTTTTTAAGACAATTGTAACAGAATGCTTTCTGTTATTTCACATTCTGAATGCCCTAATAATATTTTGTTCTGTGACTTGGCATTCTAAGTTGCTTACCTCTTTACTGGTTGGCCAGCTGGCACTGATATGGCCTGCCTCTCTGTTTCCATTCATTCACCAGTCCACCTATGCAGTTGTCTGTAAAACTATCTAATGGAAGGCAAACTAGTGTATCCTTTCTTGTTACTTCTCTGTCACTGGCTTTAGAATAAATACAGAGGAGAAGTAGAAGCTAGAACAGATCACACTGTAGATAAGGCTGATGCAATTGCACTGGAAATGTTTGGTTTAAAGGAGAAATTGGCAGGTATGGAGATGGAAGAAAAACAAAAATCAGAATGGGAACCAGCTATAGATAAAGTTCTCCTTGATTAACAATGGGACAAAAAAGACTACAACAAACAATAAGAGAGCTACAAGGTAACTTACTGAACATGAGCATTGCTCCTGTAATGCACATACATATTATCATTTTAAAGGAGGGATGTGAGGGAAAAGATGACATTCCTTTCATGGAGAAGTGGGTCTGGTCCTTCCAGAATAAAAGAACACATTGGATGGAACAGCAAATAAGGAACCAGTCATTCTTAAATGTTTCAGTTATTGGCTATGACAGCTGCTGCTGAAGCAGACAGCAGAACACTGAGACCTGATTATACAATAGCTGCACATAATGTATAAGGAGGACTTCTTATTAGGTAAAATTTGGACAAGGAAGATGGTCTTTCTGGTTATGTAGAACCTGTACCAGGAGGGAGCTATGGCATCATTAGTGCATATTGTCATACTCAACTCATCTAGAAATGTGGAAGCTACTCCTGTGGATCACTAAAATGCATCATGAAATGCTGCATGAAAAGGTAAGTAGCAGAGAAGACAGGAAGGCACCACTGATACCACCCAGTACCTGAAAAAGTTTCAAATCAGGACTACGTAACTAAACCTAAAGCATGAATGACTAAATTTATGAGCAGACTAAGCAGTCAGGACTACCAGACTCAAATGTGGTAGGAGTGATTGAGAAAATGACAGTGACAATTTAGCAGAAAGCAGTAGACATCATGTTTCCCTAAATGATTCTTCCCACATCAAGAGGAGGTGATTAACTTTGAAGACATACAATGTGATTAACTTTGAAGACATACAATGTGAAGACAGAAAAAGGAGCTGGGAAGTGCAAGTGAGTGGGGAGGCATGTTATGAAAAGTGTAAGAATCATATGCATGGATGACAGTGAAGGCCTCGAGAAGGAGTTGCATTGGAAGTCAGGAGGTACCAGGTGGAAAATGTCCCCCATGAGGTAAGTGAGAAAGAGGGAAAGAGAAAAACTCCTTTATATACTATAAAAAAGCCTATCCACATTACCGATGACTGTGTTTGATCTCTGTCTCCCAAGTTACTTTTATACAGTTTCTCCTTTGTCCTGTGATGCATATAATACATTGGGCCAGATTCTGTAAAGTTGGTGGAAGCTATTTGTAGACAGTGCAGCATGCAGAAGGAAGACTTCAGTGCACCTGATGTGGACATGATTTCAGAAGATACACTGAATACTTAGATATTCAGCATAGGATAATTAATGATTATGTGCATGCTGGTCTGATTCCAAAACACATTGTGCACAAACAATGCAACTCAAGTGTGACAAACAGCCATTATGACTCTGTTTCTGAAATCCTTGGTGCATACTTTACAGACAGTAAGGCATTCGACCACATGCTATAGATTACAGCAAATCCATAGTAAAACATCAGAAATATATAAAAATGCAACCCTCTGTTAATATACTGCAAAAGGCTGCAGTGATACAAGCCATAAATGGGGCTGTGGCTATGTGCCCTAGAGGGCAGCCAGAATCAAAGCAAGGCTACAACTAAACCAGTTGTCAGACCAGCAGAAAATTGACAAATACCATCTAGACAGACTACTGGTGCAGGATGTCTGCAATATGTGTATCCCACACATGTCTGTACAGACCCTGTGAGTAAATCTCATCCCCCTTGAAACCGAAGTGTGCCTCAGCTTGTATATGCTTGAATCTGGGATATTCCAGAGATACATGTGAGATGCTGTGGGAGTATCACAGACAGCTGCCAGTTGTATTCTGGCAAAATTCCTGGAAGCAATGTGCCACAAGGTGGATGACTACATACACTTTCCATCCAACCCTATGGAGCGGAGAAATCTAATGCACCAGTTCTATAACATTGCAAAGTTCCCAGAATACATTTAGTGAAATAACTTGCAAACCCATACCTATCAAGACACCAGTACATCCTGAAGCAGACCAATACATAAACAGAAAGGGGTGGCCATCCATAAACTTGTGTGTGTGTAGCTGATGGCAGCATAACAAACATCATAGGAACACACCTTGGAAATGTTCATGATGCTTCCATTTGGAGGGAAAGTGGAATTAGGGCTGCATTCCAGCAAGGTGAAACACCTGAGGGACTTCTACTGGGTGAGTACAGAAACACAGCTAGGATGCAAGTTAAGGATACCCCTCACAACAATATCCATTCTGACCAAAGGTGTTTTTATTCCCCACAACAGGTGACTGTGGTCATCCACTTGAACCATGGCTAATGACCCCATACCATGAACCATCCAATCCTGTACAAGAGGCTTACAATACAGCACATGCAACAATTAGACACCATAGAGCATGTGTTTGGTGTACTGAAAGCTATGTTCTGATGTCTGGACATATCTGTGGAGGAGTGCACTGTAATACATCCCTGAAAAGGCAGCACAGATGACAATGGTCTGTGCGGTGTGTGCCATTCTGCACAGCATGCTAACCAGAGTACATAGTGGTATTCCAGCTACAGGTATGGGTGAACTATGCCAACCCCCAAATGTCTGAAGGGAACATCACAGACGTATTGAAAGAGCAGCAGAAGGACATAGGGGACAGAAGTCACAGATGTAGGCAATTTAGTGTGTGACAACAAATGCAGGCCTAGGCAATGTGGCAGTGTCCTACCCAAATCTTTGTGTCATGACAAGCCACATGTACATGAGTACACCAAATGAACATTGATGATCAGGTGTTGTCCCACCACAGCAACAAAGATTGCATTTAATGGCAAGTATCCACTAGATGTACACACTGAGCATCAGACATAGCAACAAACTCATAAGATATTACAACATGAACATGTGCAAATGTGTTATAACAGGGATCATCAACTCAGGGCACAACAGACATAGATATGTATACACACTGAGATTATTGTAACACTGTATGGAAAACTATAAGTGACATACATCAGTGCTACACATAAATATCTCTACAATATATTAGCATGAAAAAAGAGAAATCAAACAGGACGCAATGCAGAATTTTTAATTTTAGAAAACACATATCACAGTACAGTGGTATTTTAATGTATATGAGCCAGCTATGTGTACTACACTGTTGGGCACACTCTAATGCAGTTTACGGTGACCTCTCTGATGTCTCGAACCATAGTCTACTCTGTCCCAACCATGCACAGACACATCATGCCCTGGTTGCTCCACAAAGGAGATGGATGGGGTTACAACACCATGTTGAAATGAAGGAGCCTGACTGCAAGCTGAAGGCCTTGTGACTGGTGGGACCACAGCAGATGGGCCAGTGAATGAACTCTGTACATGTTGAGCCACAGACAGGGATTCTTGATCACCAATGGTGATTCTGCTGAGAGGTGGCCTGCTTCTCCCAGGTTGCATTCTGCTGAGCACATTCAGGAAATGCAAAATGCTAGTGGTAGTACAATATTGCTGCAGTACTGTAGAAGCCAGGGTTTCCACTGACCATATCACAGCTAGCAGAATGTCATTCTAAGTGGCTGATGCAAACATAATCTCACTGTGTCTGTGCTCTTGTCCTTCATGTATGACATGTAGCTGGTATGCCACATGATCTCTGGCACAGGCAACTGCACAGATGTCAGAATGTTGCCATTGCTGTGACTGTTCATTTGCCTGCATCAGGAGATGGACACCCTCTAACACATGGCCATGCACAATATCTGCTTGCCTACATCTGCTCTGATGCCCTGTTTCTTGTTATTGCATGGAACTGCAAGTGGCAGTGCTCTCAGCTGTGGTGTGTTGGGCAATGGCCTCACCCTGTTCAACATCCACTGTGACAGCACCCTCAGAATGGCTAGACAAGTGATCATCCATATCTGAGACTACATCTGCTGCACATCACTGTCAGTCTCATGGATGGACTCTCCAAACAACTCAAGGTCCTCTGTGCCAGAGGCCATGCTACCATGCTGAGACACATCCTGAACATTATTGTGATCACTGGATGGGCTGCTGGATGATACAGTTGATGTGCTATAAGATACAAAGACACAGATCAGGACAATGTGCCCACAGCACATGATGGATATCATCAAAGACATATGGTATATATATATATATATATATATATATATATATATATATATATATGTATATATATATCAATCAGTCCAAAACCACTTCTAACACTCAAAAAAGAGGTGCTAGGAGAGATAAAGCCATTTATTCCTGGCACAGTCTGCCCCACAGACCGGTTTCGCTTTATAAAAGCGTCATCAGTGTACATCCAAACCTTAGTGCATTCTTATTTAAATACGTCAGCATTTAAAGTGACAGTGTGCATTATACCTCACCACTATTAATACCTTAGTATTAAATATACATCTAAATAAGATATACATGTTATATGCTTATTATAAATACCAAAAAAACACAATAAATATGGATAGAAAATACATATTTAAGGCCACATAATATGTAGCCAATAATTATTAAAACAAATACATACTCATATTCCAGGTGTCGAAAAAATTTCTATTCAAGTGGAACTCAAGCCATGGAACAACTAGTCACCATCCCCACAAGAGGAGAAAACATACTTGATCTCATCATCACGAACATGGGAGCACAATGTTCAACACCGGAAGTATACCCCTCACTGGTGAGATCAGATCACAAACTAATCTCGCTGGAGGTCCTCATCCCACCCCCACCTGAAATAAAAAAGACCACAGTAAAGAACTTCTCGAAAGCCGACTTCACACTTCTAAAGACTAGTGTGGTCTCCTTTAAGGCCCCCGAGCCGGCGGAAAACAGTACTCAAGCCGCTGAATCACTTACAAATGCTTTCTACCAGCACCTGCAGGACTGCATGGATAAGGCAATCCCAAGCAAAACAAAGACTCTTTGTACCAAAGGCAAGCGTCCAGTCTGGTGGACCCCAGCCATAAACAAACTCTACAACAAAAGGAGGAAGCTACTACAAGATAGAGCAAAATCCTTAAAAGGTAAGACACCCTTGATCACTATAAGTAAAAAACTAAGAGCTCTCATAAAATCATCCAAAGCAAATTTTGAGAGAAAAATAGCTAAAGACTCAAAAGACAATCATAAGGCCTTCTTTAGCTATGTTAGAAACCTGGGAGGAACCTCCCAGATATGCTCAGAACTAGTTCAAAATGATGTGAAGATTACTGATCCTACAGACATTGCCAACATACTGGCTGACAGGTTCAGTGCAAACTTCTCCCCTCCCCAAAAGGAGAGATATCTATACCAGCGATTGCAGCCCCCAAACATCTCCAATGCCCAAGTGAGAACTGCTCTCTCCAAAGCAAAAACACAGCATCCATGGGACCTGATGGTGTCCCCGGCTGTGTGCTCCACGAACTCAACGAGGAATTAAACCCACAGCTAGGACAGCTGTTTAATCATAGTCTTACCTCTGGATACGCACTCCAGGAGTGGCGCACTGCAACTGTGGTCCCACTTCACAAAGGCGGTGCCTCCACCGACCCTGGAAATTACCGGCCCATTAGCTTGACAAGC
This sequence comes from Protopterus annectens, assembly GCF_019279795.1. Lineage (NCBI taxonomy): Eukaryota > Metazoa > Chordata > Ceratodontiformes > Protopteridae > Protopterus > Protopterus annectens. The sequence goes on along the minus strand of NC_056745.1, from coordinate 1,320,830,831 downwards.
CTTATCTCAAAGCCATGGAGAGGATCATAATGGACCTCATAAATAAAGACATAGGGAATTTGCAGACTTTGGATCCATCCCAGTTTGGCTTTGTCAAAGGCAGATCATGCCTTCTAAACTTGGTTGACTTTTTGAAACAGTCACCAAAGCCATTGATGAGGGAAAGGCAGTCCATACAGCCTACCTCGATCTGGCGAAGGCCTTCGATACAATACCCCACTCGGGTATCATTGAAAAACTCATCAGCTTAAATGTTAACCCATACATAACAAGATGGGTTGCAAACTGGCTGAGTGACAGAACCCACAGGGTCAGAGTTGCTGGCGCCATGTCAGACTCAAAGCCTGTCACAAGTGGTGTACCACAGGGCTCAGTCCTGGGCCCACTCTTGTTTGGCATCTACTTTTCCGAAGTACAAGCAAACACAGGAGGGTTATGGCTGACAAAGTTTGCAGATGACTGCAAACTGGGCGCCATAGTGGAAAACACATCTGACACAGATATCCTTCAGAAGGGTCTCACAGAAACGGATAACTGGTGCCAGAGCCATGGCCTAAAGTTAAATGCCAAAAAATGCATAGTCATACCCTTCGGGAAAAACAAGGTTACCCCTAGCTACCAAATAGGTGGCAATCCACTGAGCATAGAAGAAGTTATCAGGGACCTGGGGACCCAGGTTGATAGTAGTCTGTCATTCGACACCCATGTAGCTAAAGTAGTTAGGAAGACCTTCTACATTGCCCACCTTATCATGAAGGGATTCTCATCTAGATCAAGGGAGGTCATAGTCTCCTATACTCATCACTCATCAGACCAATGATTGAGTACAATGCCCCATTCGGAATGTATCTGACCCGACACTTGCAGCAGCTGGAGAGGCCACAAAAGTTCCTCACCAAAAGGATAAAGGGTCTCAAACATCTGTCCTATGCTGCCCGACTGAAAGAACTCCAGCTCTATTCAGTCGCACCGCTTGCTCAGAGGTGACCTTTGCCTAACATACAAGGCCATGTCAAACCCAGATTTGATGAATATGCTTCACCTCAAAAATCTAGATCCGTCAGAGCCACAAGGGCGGGAGACTTAAACCTCGACACGGCTATTAATAGGACGCGCTGGAGGGATAGATTCATCACCCAAAGACTCCCTATGCTGTGGAATAAAATCCCGGTATATGTGAGGCAGAGCACCTCGCTGGCCTTGTTCAAGAGAAATCTTGACCAATGGATGGGAGATCGCAGATATACCCCAGGGATTACCTCAGTGTCACTGCTCAACAGAGGCACAGCAAAATAATGGGTATAGTTCCCCATACTAAAGGGGTGGCGTAAGCCACAAAACTATGGGCTAGGCTTGTAAATGCCCTCGGGCAGATAGCCTAGTATGAACCTATGAACCTATGAACCTATGAATAATTTTTAACCACTTGCTTAAATAACATATTGCCACTTGATAAGAACAAGTACATGCATATCCACCACTCCATTAATATATTCAGATGTTAAATATTCTGATAAAACTTATGATACCACAACCACTAAATAATTATGCCAGTACCTACCCCCTAAATGAATAAACAAACTAAACCTTAGTAACTAGTTCCCAAACCTACCAATGGTCATTAAGACCTAGTTTAAACATTGCCCCTAAATTCACAATCCATCTACGTTCTTTAGAAGTCAGCATGTTATGCATGGCTATCTCATCACTAACTAATGTATTGATTTTGTCAATTCCTACAAAGACAAAATGAGCTGACGAATGTTGCAATATATGTTTATATAGTGCACTACGCAGTCTTTTGCATTTTATGTCACTAATATGAAGAGCTATTCGCTTCTTTAATGAACATGACGTCTGTCCTACATAAAATGCACCACATTGACATATAGCCATATAAACTACCCAAAAACTCGTACATGTAATCAAAGTATTAATATGATATACTTTCCTTGTATTGATGGATGTGAAGGAGCTAGTTTTAGACATTATTATACAATATTTACAATGTCCACAGTATGTGCTACCTACCATTCTAGGCACTGATATTTTTTGATCTAAACCTTTCTTAAAACCTGCCAAGTTATTCCCAATTGACTTTCCTTTCCAATATCCAAATTCACACTTAGAATTTATCAAAGTCGTAAAAAAGGGGTCCATATATAAAATGTGCCAATATTTAGATATCACTTCCCTGATTTAAAATCAATTACTAGTATAAGTAGTGACAAATCGGACTTTATTAAACTGACCTGATGTGTGTTTAATCTTGCCCTTCAACAGATCACCCCTATCCATAGTCTGAACTTTGTCATATGCTTTGTCTATTGACCCTTTATCATAACCCCGAGCTTAGAACCTGTGTTTTAGGTCACTCGCTTGTTGTTTATAATCACTAGCATTGGAGCAAATGCATCTAACTCTCTGGAACTGGGCCACTGGGATATTATTAACCATATGTGGTGGATGGCAACTACGGGCATGAAGAATAGAATTTTTAGAAAAAGGTTTTCTATATAGTGAAGTACTCACTGTACCATCCAACAGTTTCGTAACACTAACATGCAAAGAATCAACCGTAAATAAGTTTAATATGCCAGTGAAAATAATTCCATACTCATTGTTATTTAGATATCTTTTAAAACCATCCCACTCATCAAGACTGCCTTGCCAAATGACCCAACAGTCGTCTAAATAATGACGCCACATCACAAGCTGTTCAGAATATGGAAAATTTTCACAATAAATATACACCATCTCAAAATATCCCATAAACAGGTCAGCATATATGGGAGCAAATGTAGCTCCCATAGCTGTACCTTTAACCTGTAAATATCAGTTCCCATTGAACTTGAACGCATTGTGCTCCAATACAAACTGTAGCATTGATAACAAAAATTCAATTTCTACTACGGAATACAAACCTGATTGTTCCAACCAGTATTTAACCCCTTTAATTCCACCATAATGGGGAATACTAGTGTAAAGGGATTGTACATCTAGTGTGCCCATTTGACAATCACTAGATAACTGTATATCATACATCAGTGTCAAAAAATGTTTTGTGTCTTTAATTCTAGCTCTAATCAAATTTAACAAAGGTTTTAATTTAAATTCAAGATATTCCAACAGTGGTTCCACGACTGAACCACGACCTGCCACTATGGGTCTACCTGGGGGGTTATGTAAAGTCTTATGAATTTTGGGAACCAGATAAAAGTATTGGAAAGAGGGACTGTCTACTGTTAACTGTGTTACTAATTCTTCACTCACTATACCTTGTTGTTTAGCTTCAAAAAGAAACTTATCTACAGCAAATTTAAACCCTTGACAAGGATCCATAGACAACAAACTGTATGAAATAGGGTCCCGCAATTGTCTATTAGCCTCACTTTCGTATTTCAACTTGTCCCAAATAACAATCGCCCCACCTTTGTCCGCTTTAGTCACTACTATTTTTTCATTACTTGCTAGAGATTTTAAAGCATGACGTTCCTCCATTGTCAAATTTTGGGAAGGACACCTAAAAATATCTGCCTGATTAACCTGTAGTTCCTGTAGAACTAGTTGTTCAAATGTTCTAACTGTCTTATTATATGCAAGTTGAAAATTCGACTTTTTAAACCGAAAAGTACATTCATCATTCACTACTGGGGTAATATCCTGTTGAGCAAAATAATATTTCAAATTTAAATTTCTACAAAACTTTTTTAAATCACAAACAATGTCATAATGTGACACAAAAAAAGAGGGAACAAACCCCAAACCTTTATTAAGCAATTTTAATTGGCATTCTGAGAAAGAAAAGCTGGTTAAATTAACCACTATTTGGTTAACATTACTGTGAACATTATTAACATCATTAAAATGTCCATCTGAAACCGGGTCTGTGGGGTCTACCAACTGGCTCGAAACCTCGCCTCCAACTGGTCGTTTGTGATGTTTGCGACCTCCCCTCCTAAAGGGGATTTAGTTCTTTTAGGCACTGTGACAGAACCCTCAGAATGGCTAGACAAGTGATCATCCATATCTGAGACTACATCTGCTGCACATCACTATCAGTCTCCTGGATGGACTCCCCAACCAACTCAAGGTCCTCTGTGCCAGAGGCCATGCTACCATGCTGAGACACATCCTGAACATTATTGTGATCACTGGATGGGCTGCTGGATGATACAGTTGATGTGCTATAAGATACAAAGACACAGATCAGGACAATGTGCCCACAGCACATGATGGATATCATCAAAGTCATATGGTATATATATATATATATATATATATATATATATATATATATATATATATATATATATATATATATATCACTGCAATTTCACAAATAATAATGACTTTGCATGCAGTCTGCTGTAGGTAGTTTCACAGATTCTACATAAATGAAATATGTAATCCGTTTACATGGCCAATATACACGACATATGTGACAGATAAAAAAAACACAAACCTGGCAAACAGACAACTCATGGGAAGATGGTGGCGTTGAACAGGGATGAACTTTAACTAGTGTAGGGAAACACAGCTGTAGGGAAAAAAACAGCATTAGGGCTCACATCATTTTATACCATTAACCAGGTGAACATAGTTAAAACATACAGAATGTGTGCATACACATACCACTTGTATGTGCACTTGAGGACATTGATGCAGACTGGTCTAGGAATGGTAACAAGGGCACAGTATTAATGGAGGTCAAACAGAGGATTAAGAGCAAGGACAGGTATGAAACAAAGTTAATAGCCTTCCACCTGACGGACTTCTGCTGTGTAGAGGTTGTGGGTTGTACTGTGGATCCTGCAGTGGGAAAGACAAGAGAAACACAGCATACTCATGTATTTAGCAAAAAGAATACTGACAGCATCACATATATAAAACAGTAATATGGGTTGCAAATTCTCACATGATGGACATTGCAACTGTACACCAGATGGGCCTGTATTGACAAATATTGACATAAATGTCAGGTATCACATGCGCTACACATTGTTGAAAGCTATGACAATTGTGCTGTAATATATCTGGTCTGTCTGCACTTGAAAATGCACAGCTTGCCCCTCCACTGGATGTACCCATAAGTGTTCAATGGTAGGGAAACAATGATATGGCAGTAAACAGCAGTGTCATGAAATGAGGTTGAGACACTAACAACGTAGTGTTCACAGTAACACTAGCTGTATAGAGAGATTCAGTTGTCAATGTCTGGTTTAGTCCTGAAGTTAATGGACCTGTAAATATTAATGCGAACAGCATTAAAAATGTTGTTTGTACTACTCTGTCTGTATTTCATTGTTATCAATACATTCCATTAGACTTATATTCATCATCCTCACCCTGTGTGGATGTGGGTGCATGCTCAACTCTGGTGATGTAAATCAAAAACAGCAATACATGAATACGCATGCTGCAGGAATATGCAGTGATTATCTCAATATACAGCACTGTAATGGAAAGAAAGACATACATGCTTTTCCTGGAGCCCCAGCTTCAATCCCACCACTAGGGATGCATTACTCCTCTCTTGCTGTATGCAGTTAAGCCAGAAATATTGTGAAAATATTGGGGGGGGGGGCAGTGGTGATCCATCACTGATAGCATCCCTCAATCTCTCATAATATGTTATTTGTTGGCTGCACAAAGGTTCATGTCCAAGCAGCATCATCTACAGGCTTCATGGGATCAGTTGTGGCCTCCAATTGCATTAACCATGTTGGTGAGGTCTGTCCAGATTTCATTTCTCCAAACAATATCACCTGAATGGCCGGGGAGACTCCTTACATGTTGCCGGAGAGTATCAATTATGATGTCATTTTCCTGGGGAGAGAAGTTGTCACTCCTAGGATCCTTGGCCATCTGAAAGACAGTGATATACACATGATAATATTCATGCTTGAACCCATTTATTCATTTCATTCTGTGAACAGCATATGTCAACATAAACAGTATGCATTCTTGTGCAATGAAAATGTCTGTATAACACTGTGTGTGATAAACAATGTGGCATATTATAAGTAATGACAATGACTTCATACATAACATTAGTAAAATCAACATAACTTGTAATAACTTTACAGTTCATGAGTGGAATTAGAACCCTTGACAATGTATATATGTTGCATGGAGGTTCAAAGACAACAGCTTCATGGTACAGGAGTCTGTTTGCATGGCACATTCAAATGCTACAACAAATAACAATTTGAAGAACTTACAGAAAGCATCAGTAAATCTCAGGATCCATAGCTAGGCCACAAACAGTATGTCTCCTTAGTATATTGAGCCAGTACTAATAATACCTTTGTTAAGAAGCATCACTGAAGACATATCCATAACCACAACAGCACATGTTTTTAACAGTTTTGTTAGGAGACATGAATTAAGAAATATCCGTAATATCAACATCACATACTAGATATGGATAGTGTCGGAATCCGTATGTTTTTGTAGTTACACCACAGAGTGCAAGGAATTAACAGTAAAAAAATGCAGATGATCTCTAAATCAGTCTTCATAAACTGTTAACATTTGCAATGGAAGTCCTTCTATATAACTGCATATGGGACTAAAATCAATTATTTAAAATAACAACATATGTATGCATAAAGTTCAAGATAACATTACTCCAGTAACTTATAGCAACATCTGCTAAAGATAATATTTTGAGCAACAATTAATTTAAATACATACCTTTGCAAATTACTAACTTAAGATATTTACTAATCGCTAAAACATAAATGCTACCATTTGGCAATGTACCTCTCACTCCAAGAATCAAAATGCAGCTAACATGCACCCACCTTAAGCATTTGCACCATACATAATTAACAAAGTTCATTAAAATCCAAGTTTTTTGAATCCCATTCATGCACATCCATGTAAATTGTCTTCATGAGCTGAAAAAGCCAGGTGTACTGTACACCCAATAGGTATCAATAAATGGTACCATGTGTGGCACGAGTCCTTTATTTTCCAATGACCTGATAACATGACATCAACGCCACTTTCAAATATTGATTTTAATATATTTACTTATCAGACCTTTGCTAACTATGAACTGAGTGGTACCTCATTGAGCATTTGTCTGTGCTTGCATTTTCCAGTAAAACAAACAACAGACCTGGGAAGGCTTACAATAAAGCTCGCAGACAGTCGAATTCTCTTCCTTTAATGTCACAACCAAAGCACAAAAAAAAGGTATGTTTATCTTAATTTATGCTAGGTTGAGCTTCCTGGATAAGATTTATCCAGTCAAAACCCACATCTGATGAAGTTTTACAAACAAAAACGTAATTCAGGACGTTAATGCAGAGCTTTGTTTTTGTGCATTGGTTGTGACATTAAAAGAAAGGGAATTTGACTGTCTGCAAGCTTTATTGTACGCCTTCCATGGGCTATTGTTTGTTTTACAAGTAATCTTTGTGGACCTTGTGCAATTTTCTTTGGATTTTTGTATTTTCTAGACTTCCTCAACTTGAGGGTCATAATGACTAGTTCAAGTAGGCTGAAATGTGTCCATGCATCATGTGGTGTGACAAGAAGATGACCTAAAATTTGACTGTGTATGCCTGACTGGAGCAGAGAATGAGATCCAGACCCAGAAACTTTGCGATGATCGACATATGGAACCAGATCACGAGGGAGCATTGAGGATGAGGATCTACCACACTGAACTGCAGGTTTATCACCACTATGATGCCCTGCACTGAAGCAAAAGAGGGTCACTGAGTTTCAGAGGCAGCCCATAGATCCCTACAGTAACTGTCAGTATTCTAAGCATACCTGAGCTTTGCTATATTTTTTATAGATATTTCTCTGTCCAATATATGATCACATAGATGTTTTTATAACCATTTAGTAGCTGATGTGACAATTAGCTGATGAGGATAATTAGGTGTCTTATTAACTGTTGGTTCAATTCCCATATTGTTAACATATTTAGAAATGTGTATAATATCCATAAATATGTCCCTTGTAGATGGGCATATGTTTTACAACATCTAAATACATAATTTCAAACAGCCACTGTGCTTGTGAATCATAGATGCCTATAGCACCAAGGACTCAGATTACAGCACACTCCGTTGTTTTCTATTATAGTCCCACAGTTTCACCTACTGCACCATTATATATTGAATAAAAACATGTATATAACTTCATTACATCATTCCACCTAACAGGTTACACAAACACATTTATTTAATCTAAAACATAATGCTTGTCTGACTGCTTATACATATGTTTTCCGTTATGTGTTGATAGCTGTTAATGTCCAATAATTGTTTCCAGTTTCTGTACTCATCCATTCTGTACAAGATTTCTAAATAAACACATGCAGTACTTGTTTTCTAAAATGAAACCCTTGCTCAAGCTTGGCCCGTAAATCATGTCAAATGTTGACGTGCTATGGATTCCAATCCACATATGGGAAACATGTATCTGTACCTGTTACCTTGGTTAAATTTACCAATAGCATTTTTTTGGATGAACCATATTTCAATACTTGACGTTAAAGTTTGCATTGTGCATGGCTATAACTCACTGAGTTTGTCTTCAAAATCCAGTGAATATGGCCATAATCCATAATGCTCTGATAACATCAACTTTCAAGCAACATGGTTTGTAGCGCAGTACCCTTTTGTTCAGAAGCAGCATGTGCTGGATGTTAGCTCAGATTGTAAGGAAACAGGCTATCATATTTACATTTTTGCATCTTGTGTGTTCAAATCCAGAGAAGGGACTATATATCTGAAACTGTTATCTTGTGTTATTATATCCATAGCATTTATTTAGAGAAGCATATTACACCAATTGATAGTAATATATATTTTGAGCGTGGTTTTGAATAACTCATTTATTCATTGAATTCCTACTAACATATCTGTACCTCATAATGTTCTGTTAACATCAGCTCTTTAACAATGGGGGCAGTAAAGCTTTCTAAATTCTGCTATACGTCTGAGCAATTCATTCATTAATATTGTATACTTTGCAAAAGTGCTATGAGGGTCTGTTTTCTCATGAAATATGAAAGTCAATTGTAGAACAATATCATCCTCAAATTTTGAGAGAGTTGGGTGGGAAGACTAATAGATGAAATGCACAGCAGGGAAGCTTTATGTATTCTCCTAGTGATGTGCACTTTTGGAAAGAATATCATGGTCCTCACACACACATTACTATGTCCATGATGTACAGCAACACATATGTATCTGTTTACAGAAGCTGTATGCTACATGATACTGTCTGAGGAATGGATACTCTCCATTACTGTTAATGTTTCTGAACACAGTACTTACATGAGTGTAATTCTCCAACTGTCTAGCCACATCAGCTGCACATGTTCATACTTTGCAATCCTATACAAAGATCCTTATTAGGAGACATCCCCCATTCAGATGACATCATAACATAAAGTCTTTTCACTACACATAACATGCTTTTCGTTTTTTCAGTTAATATGTATTAGACAAGTAGTTCACAAGGCTAGAATTTGAATATAAATTGTGTGTGCAGGTTTGAATCTCATATTATCCAATCTGTGTTCAAAGATGTTAATGCCTTAATGTAAACTTTGTATTGTGATTCTCTAATTGTCTTCAGAAATACATTTCTATAAACTGTACTGAGAAATATATGTGGGTGTTATTGGAGGAATGCATTACTCATTCCTTCTATTTTTTGATTTCAGGTGAGGAGGAGCAGGAACAGAGCCACATGCATCGAGTACTTGTACATTCTTGAGGATCAGTGGAGGCAGAGAGGTATGTTGATTATTTTACCTATTTTATCAGCTGAAACACATCTTCTCCTGTTTACAGGCCTGTATTTTTCACAATAACATGTATGTTGATTAGAATGTAGGAATACTCATCATACATCAGTAAGAGAAATAAAATCATTGCATGGTAGCTGTGTTTACAACTGTGATTAAAATCTGAAAATGATGATCTTAGCATTGAGCTATTCTTTCAGCACACAGTTTTTGATTTTTACTCCACAACCTAAATAACAGTTGGGTTGGTGTATCCATCACACATCTTATTAAGTAGGTTTCGCATGCAAGTCTAAGTGCTTATATGTGTGGATACGTTATATGGTGATTGATCTGTTGTGCATAGCTTGCCTATTTACAGAATGAATGCATGTCCCCTGTGTCATTGTTTGCAGACTGTTTGGCATGCCCTTTGCTTCAATGGTGGTATTGCATCTACCTATTTTACCTTGGTTGTTTTTATAGAAACTCAATTATTGCCAAAGTTTACTACCACTTGAGAAGATACACATTTTATTGTAGCAGTTCATATTCATGCAGGTCAACATTGACATTGTATCTGTCTGCAACCCCTTGGTGCTTTTGTAGAAACACAGTTATAGCCTAGGTTTACTGACACTTGGGCAGATATACATTTGATTGCAGCAGTTCAGTCTCAGCAATGGTATTCACAATGTTTTGATTTATCAGGCTACTGATTGCTAATTGTTTTGGTAGTTAACACGTACAGTTGTACACATACAATACTGTTATTAACATAGATTTTACTGTTGTACTCATTATATTCATGTGTGTTCAGACAATTATCATGTTGCCTGTATCAGATATTTGACATGTTGCTTGCCTATTGTCAACAATATTGTCATATCACTTTGTCCTCATTTTAACAGTGACACTTTGTAGCTGCACATATAAATCATTGAATGCAGGCAGTACAATCTGTTGATCTGAGCATTCATACATTCTTACAAAGCTAATGGCCCATGTGGGTGTTCTTAAGCATGTAGAATTGTTCAGAAAATAATAGTGATGTCCTTTTTGTGATAGAACATATAGGGGCTGTGAAGTCCCCACTCTGGGTCAGTAATCAAGGAGCCTGAATCCTCACCACTGACATTGGAGATTCACATTCACTTGGAAGAATGTCCAGATGCAGCTCTCTGCATCAAGCACAATTTCCCTTAAGAGCACACAGGCAACACACTCAGTCTGGGGGCTGGTTTATCTCTATCTCTCCAGATCCCCAATAAGAGTCCCCACTGGCAGAGCTATAGAGTTGAGTCCTCAGCTGAGTGTCCAAACCAAGCCATCGAACACTCTCTCTGTGAAAACAGTGCTTCATGTCCCTGCTCCAAGCAGCTGACACACACACACACACACACACACACACACACACACACACACACACACACACACACACACACACACACACACACACACACACACCTGGGAAAGACTGGTACAGATTTACTAGCTATGCCCCCTTCTGCCCAGAGAATAAGGTAGTTACACTTTCACCAGCCACTCCAAAATTAATATTAATACAAATTATAGTGTTTGGCCAATTTTCAGGAGTGAACGCAGTGTCACTAAATAGATATAAATCCTCTCAAAGTATAAAATATTATCTAAAAGACCAGCCACAATAAAACGTTTAAATATATTTAATAATAAATGATAAAAGAACATGAAAATACAGAATTTTTATTTGCAATAAACATTAGATTTTCAGTATCAGGAAATTGGATGGCGCAGTGGTGCAGCTATAGCATTGTCACCTCACAGCAAGAGGTTCTCCAGTTCAATTCTCAGCTGGAGTGTCTTCTATGTGGAGTCTACATGTCCTCCCTGCATTCATGTGGGTTTCCTCTAGGTGCTCTGGTTTCCTCCCATGTTTCAAAGACATGCATCTGGAGCGTTTCTCCCCAGGCCTCCTCTGAAAATTGGCCTTCTTAAATAAATAAAAAATATTAAAGTAACACAGATTAATAGATTCACAGAGATACATAAAAACAGTACTTAACTAATCTGACTATATTTTCATCATTGATCTAAAGAATTACTATTCCTTGGTTCACTTACTAGAGCAAGACTAGATGAAGTAGGTGAGGGTTCCTTCTTTGTCAGGTTCTAAAAAACAGAGTGCTTTGAGACTTCAGTCTCACCTAGTATTAAAATATAATTTTAGTGATGGATTACAGAATGACATCACATACATATGGTCATCTGACTTCCCATGCTACTACCTTGCCTAGAAGCTGCCAGGACATAGCATATATATGTCAATACACAGACAGACACAGACACAGACACACACACACACACACACACACACACACACACACACACACACACACACACACACCTTGCACACACACACACACACACACACACACACACACACACACACACACACACACACACACACACACACACACACACACACACACACACACACAGCTTGCTAAGATCTGTTGCAGCTTCTGGAAGTCATAAAACAATTTCAAACCTCCACCCTACCAGAGTAGCAATTAGTTTACCCCAAAGACAATACAGAAGGCTTCCTAGTACAGACATTTTGCTCTGGCTATATTGAGAACTGTAAGATAACAATCTTTATGGCCTAAGCCAGGGAATATAATTTCAAGCTATTTTTAAAATTAGCTGGAGCTGAGCTTAACCTCTTCTCTTCCAGTATCCTCTATTAACATATATATCTAATTCAATCACAATATATTCAGGACCCACTGTTGGTACATTTTTAACATGAGCAACTTGACAAATACATTTTTCAACATGAACATCTGTACAAATCAGTTTGATATACAAATGACATATAATTCTTTACAAAATTCCAGCTAGCTCTTCTGGCATATGTTACATACCCACTGCCCTACTTCTCCTGGCATAGCTGGCAATACCTCACATCATCACAGGGCCATGGGTAACTCTGTCAATAATGGATGTCAGTCCCTCTGTAAATTGTCATTATAATTATATTCAGTTGTGCTATGATATTCATGGGACTGTTCTGCATGATAGCCATTTGCTTTTCTTTTCTTTTGTGCCTTGCAATTAATCTTTACAGATCATGAGACCCATGGATGTTCTCCAATCTGAAGACAGTCAGCACATGTGAAGCCACTGCCAGAGTCGTCCGAAGATGATGTAAAACATATGATGACAATGATGATGCTTGACCCACCCCTGCCTGAGACATTGCCTCAACCAGAATCAAGACGATTATCAGGAGGAGATCCTGGAGGTCCTGACCAATGTGTTCCAAAACAAGAGTGACATGATGGGGTCCTTCTTTGTGGATATGGCACAGGCTTTGCAGGATTCATTCAGACTGATAGCTTGTGAGGTCATTCAGGAGTCTGAGCCCCATCAACCTGGTCCCTCCAGTCCATAAGTCTTGTCTGTGCACTCCATTTGTGTTATGCTTTCAACATGGTGATTCCCATTTCATTGATTGGATTGTATATGCCCTCTTTTGCATGCATACCATGTATCTGTCATGCTTAAATGTTGCTGTATGACATTTACTTTGGTTTTGATGTGTGCATGACATACATTAATACATTAAATATTCCACACACATTCAACTGTCCATGCATTGTGGCAGTTAACCTGCAGATAGTGCTGCAAGAGTTGCCTATAAACATGCGTGTTACTGGGGAAACTGACAGATAGCATGTGTTGCCCATATTCCATCACTAACACTGTGATATGCCTCGTATTTCTGTTTTGCCATATCTGGTATGTGCAATATACAGACATGTTTTTTTTGGATGACAGTTGTCATGATGTCCCACTGGCATGATGTGGTGTTGCATGTCATCAGTTGGCAATACCAATGCCATGTGGGATCATGTACATGTATATCCTGTCTAGGTCCAGTCCTTCTTTGTTGACTGCATCAAACAGCAATGTAAAACCAGTCTGTACACAATGTTACAGACAACACATTCTTTAACAGTATATTATGCCATGTTTGTTGTATGTAGCATTTCCACACCCATGACATACTGACATTGGTATACACCTTCCATAAATAGCTGTAAACATTGACTGTACATCTGTGCACATAGTGGGATACATACTGACACACAGATGTAATTTTGACATGAGCATTCACTGACTTACTTGTCCATTTTCATTTGGGTAAGTGTATTCCTGCCTGGCTTCTTCAGCACCCTGT